>NC_057803.1:499329825-499496764 GCF_018294505.1 Triticum aestivum
GTGGAGAGCAATCCTCCCACTCGGGGGGCTTAGCTGCAGTCCCGTACTCGCCTAAGTTCTCTCACTAGGAGACTTAGCTGCAGTCCAGTACTCGCCTAAGTTTGAAAAAATCCTACCGAGGGGAGAGCAATCCTCTCACTCGGGGACTTAGCTGCAGTCCAGTACTCGCCTAAGTTCTCTCACTAAGAGACTTAGATGCAGTCCAGTATTCGCCTAAGTTTGAAAAAATCCTACCGAGTGGAGAGCAACCCTCCCACTCGGGGGCTTAGCTGCAGCCCAGTAATCGCGTAAGTCCGAAACATACCTCTATCCGCAAGGACGATGAGGTGCAGGTCGACCGCAACCTTTTCCTGCGGAGCTACGCACAAGCACGACGTCCGCTCCATCCCTATCCGCAAGGACGACGAGGTGCAGGTCGACTGCAACCTTATCCTTCGGAGCTACGACACAAGTACAACGTCCGCTCCATCCCTATCCGCAAGGACGACGAAGCGCAGGTCGACTGGAGCCGCCACCTTAGAGCTGCATCTCCAGCGCAAAGACTATTCCAAGCAGTGAGCAAAGTCCATTCGAAGGAAAACACAAGCACATTCAGAAATAAACCAAATTCAAATAAATCCTAAAAGTTCCAAGCAGCAAATCGAAAGTACTCGGGCATCAAGCCCAAAGGAGTTCAACGGTTACAGCAATCACTCCGCATTCCGAGGCAAATTTAAAGCGGATTCAAGTTTCATAAGTTTGTTCACTCGGCTGGAGGAGGGCTGGCAGGCTCCACGAATGAGTCCAGGTCGATCCCATCAGCGATCCGAGTGGTGGCAGCAATGAAAGTCCCCATGAAGGACTGGAAGTCATGCTTTTGGTGTTAGCGACTTTGATCGGAGCCAGCTTGTCTTCACGAGCCTCCTTGCAATGGACTCGCACCAAGGACAACGGCACGTCAGCACCACACCGGGCGGAGGATTTCTTCCATTCTTGCACTCGGTCAGGGATCTCGTTCAGTCGAGTCATTAGGGATTCTAGGTCATTCTGAAGCGTCGCCCCGGGCCAAAGCGAGGAGTCGATTCGAGAGACTACCTCCTTCAGGCGCGCGAGGTAGCTTGTGGCGCTGGCGATACGGGACTCCGGTCGGAGCACGTTCATCGCAGTTTCGTCGCAGACTGGAGAAGCGATAGGGTCTAGACCCGTCTCGACCCTTCTAGTTTCCTCGTCGAAGTCTTGGTAGAATTCTGCAGCCAAAAATTAGTCAATCGACCGAGCAAGATCCGATCTCAAGCATCAACACAGCCGAATTAAAAGAAATACCTTCCAGCGTGAGATAAAGCTTCTTGGCAACAGTCCTCAGATAATCTTCTGTGTCATTCCTCTTGCGGATTGTAGACTCCAACTTTTCATTCAGGATGACCTTGTCCTTCTTCAGACTAGTCACCTCACGGTTAGCTTCATTAAGACAAGATTTCAATTTGTTCACCTCTCCTTCCAGCGTTCCGATTGAAGCAAGCTTCTGGTCTGCGAGAGCAGTTTTGTCTTGGGCTGCTTTTTGCACGGCGGCGAGGTCCGGGTCCTTCTTCTCTAGAGCCAATTTCATTTTCTCTGCAAAAGAAACAGTCGAATCAAAGAAGAGATCAAAGAAATATACTGAAAGTCAGTCGACAGTCAGTTACCTTCCATACCAGCAGCTTCGTCTTGAGATTTCTTCAGATTCTGCTGGTCTAATTCCAAGTAGAGGTTGAGTTGCCTCTGCTTCTCCTCAAGTTCAGCAAACTTAGAAATAAGAGTACAAGACTTCTGCAGAAGGCAAAAGATGGATCAGTCGATAAGATCAAAGGTTGTTTACTTCTGAGTGAATAAAACCTAAAGAAGTTCGCTTAGACCTCAGCCGACTGCACACAGTCGACTGCGGTCTCAGGGGATACACCCAGCGGGTGCACTTGGCGTGCCCCCGCTGACTAAGACTCAACTCGACCGGTCCGTACGGACCCAAAAAAAAGCTGTCAGACCCCAGTCGACTGCCAGCAGTCGACCGCGGTCTCGGGGACTACACCCAGTGGGTGCACTTGGCGTGCCCCCACCGGTTCGGATCCTACTCGACCGGCCCGCCGGAGTCGAGTGTAAGGAGTAAAAAAGAAAAAATAAAGAAGAACTCAGACCCCAGTCGACTGCCAGTAGTCGACCGTGGTCTCGGGGACTACACCCAGTGGGTGCACTTAGCGTGCCCCAACCGGTTCAGATCCCACTCGCCCAGACCGAGTGGAAGATCGAAACTACCAAAAACAACAAAACACCTAGTGGGTGCTCTAATACGACACAAACAACAGAAGAAGATTTTTTTCAAGTAACACTTCCTCACAGAGCAAAAACGGTCGGAAAGTATACTCACTTGGACATTGGCCCGAAGGGCAGCACTGGCGTCGTAGGCAGCTTGGCTGTTCTCATGCACCGTCTTCACCCGCTCCATCATCATGTCAGCCTGTCGGATGGCTTCCGTAGCTGCTTCCGACTGGTTGTTCAGGACGGGATAGCTGGTGAAAAAGTGAGCAGTCGACCCAGGTGCGGCCGCTCGGAACTCCATGGTGTGGAGTTGGATGACTGAAGGAATCACAGGCGCAGTCGGTGGTGTGGGGTGCTCACTCGACAAGGGTGCAGTGAAGGTCACAGAGGCCCTGCCTGCGTCTTCAGGTTGATGGACGAGAGGTGTCGTAGTGGGTTCTTGCCGAGACATCCTACCAGCTATTACCTTCTTGCTCTTCCTGGGCTTAAGAGCCACATCTTCATCATCATCTGGAAGATCGATGATGTTGGGTGGAGCTGCAAGGCAGATCATTCGACCCCAAGTGAGCCACTCGAACGCAATCGACCAAACAATCAAGAACAAAATCGCAAGAGTTTATACCTGGGTTGGAGGTTACCGCATCTTCCATTTCCTCATCCCACTACTGGAAAGAAGAGGTTCCTGACGTAGCAGCACTGCAAAGACCCGCATTCAATCGGTTACGTCCAGTTAATCGAGTCGATGAAAAGGACAAGTCAGATGGTTACCCGGAGATAGTAGGAACAGTCACTTTGATCCTGGGCAAAGCTTTTGGCAGTTTGGAGGACGTGGCTTTCGGCGCTTTTGGCGCTGGAGGCGGCGCAACTTTGGATTGCTTTGGAACCTTCTCAGTCGGCGTTGGGGAAGACGTCCTGGGACGCTTCAAAGACTGGCCAATCGGCGTGGCCACCAAGTCCGGAGCGCTCGCCGGGTCGTGAGCGTGTTTGGATCTCCTCTCCCTACGAGGAGGCGAGTCGACCTCTTCGTCATCAGTCGATTCATCACTCCTTGTCCTCCTCAGCATCCGAATGCTCCTCGCCGCTCTCGCCCCCGCTCACTTCTTCCTCGGCGTCTTGGTCCTGCACTCCATTGGGCATTGAGTACATGTCGATGAGGGCCTGAAAGGACAACGATCAAAGGAAATTCAGTCGACCACAAACAAGATATCACACGATGAATCGGAAAGATACTTGATAAAACATAATTATACCTGCTCCGGATTGTGCGAGTTGTCGAATGGAATCACCCTCCTAGACCCCCGAGGGTTGTCTTTGTTGCTGGTGATCCCCATCAACCACTTCTCCAAGGTATTCTCGCTGACATCCTCCGGGTGGATCCGAGTGGAATCCTCGATCCCAGAGTACATACACATCAGATGATCACGCACCTGAAGCGGTTGGATGCGTCGACCGAGAAAGACCTCCAGCAGGTCCATCCCGGTCACCCCGTCGCGGACAAGTTGGACAACCCGCTCGACCAGCACCTTGACATGCGCCTTCTCTTCTGGAACTACCTTCAGGGGGGCTTCTCCACTCGAGCCAAGGAAAAGGCAGGAAGTCCAATCGACTGACCCGGGGTCGGCTGATCTTTGCAGTAGAACCAAGTCGGCTGCCAGCCTTGGACCGAGTTGGGGAGGATCATGGCTGGGAAGGTACTCTTGCTCCTCATCTGGATCCCCAGACCCCCGCACATCTGGATCACTTGTGTCTTCTCGTCACTTGATTTGGCCTTTTTGACCGACTGGGAGCGGCAGGTGAAGATGTGTTTGAAAAGCCCCCAGTGCGGTCGACGGCCCGAGAAGTTTTCACACATTGACACGAAAGCAGCCAGATAGACTATGGTGTTTGGAGTGAAATGGTGGAGCTGAGCCCCAAAGAAGTTCAAAAAAACCCGGAAGAAAGGATGGGGAGGCAGTGAGAATCCGCGATCTGCGTGGGTGGCGAGGAGAACACACTCACCCTCCCTTGGCTGCGGCTCGGTTTCGTTCCCCGGGAGCCATGCCGACTTGTGGGGGATCAGTCCCCCCTCCACCAGGTCATCGAGGTCATCCTGGGTGATTGTCGAGCGGATCCAGTCGCCCTGGATCCAGCCCGCTGGCAGGCCAGATCTCGACGAGGATCTGCCCCGGCTGGTCCGCTTGCCCTTTGCCTTCGCGGTCGCCTTCTTCGCGCGTTCCAGCACCACCGTCCTCTCCTTCCCCATGGCGACGGGTCGAGCTCGAGCAAAGGTTCGGCGACGAGGGCGGAAGCGAGCATGGCGGAGAGATCGGGAGAAGAAGAAGAGAGAATGGGAGCACGCGGGGCAGAGGCCTGGTCCGGGGCCTTTTATAAGGTCGTTCACCGAGTGACTGACTGGTGGACCCAGACGATCTAAACAAATCCCGCAACAGTCGCGCGCGCAGTACGTGGCGAAAAAGGTGGCACGGGGATCGAGGAGACTTACCTAATCCGTCCCGATAACCTCGGTTCCGTCCATCTGGCGCACTTCCCAAAATTTGAATCCCGCGAGATCCGCGGAGAGCAGAGCAACCTGTCAGACTGAAGACAAACATCCTCTACATCATCATTCGGAATTCTACCGTGAAGATTCACTCGACAAAAACCAAGAATGGACCAAGGCGACTGAGAAAGGAGTCGACGTCGTCACCTCAACTCATTGTTCCAGAACAAGATATACTCGTAGCACAAAGAATAGGTCGGAAGTATTCCCAACTCCTTCCTCACTCAAACCCCGATCCATTCGGGGGCTAATACCTAGGGTAGGGTCATGGATCTGTCCAACATACCCTCCCCAAGGACATCTCTAGAAAGAGTCAGAAGCAGTCGAAGAGAAACCATCATCCACTCGACCACGAAGATGTGCTCACTCAACCACCTTGAAGACACTCGACCACCAGAAGATGAGAGACCCTCCACTCTGCAACGGTCGGGACTTAAACCATAGCTTTATGGGCATTTACAACACTTTACTGCAGACGTTACCAGTAATGCCCCTCCTTTATGTTCATTGAACCTTGTGTAACAGAGGGGAGCTGGGGTCCTGGCGCACTCTATATAAGCCACCCCCCTCCTCTGGGACAAGGGTTTGCACTTTCTGTAATTCACACACATATATTCAGTCGGCCGCCTCTGGGCTCCGAGACATAGGGCTGTTACTTCCTCCGAGAAGGGCCTGAACTCGTAAACTTGTGTGTACAACTCCTCCATAGCTAGGATCTTGCCTCTACATTCCTACCCCCCTATTCTACTGTCAGCCTTAGAGCCACGACAATACCAAGTACCCATCACAAACTCTTATCCTTCGCATTACATTATTTGCCATTTGCCTCTCGTTTTCCTCTCCCCCACTTCACCCTTGCCGGTTTATTTGCCCTTCTTCTATTCGTCTTTCCATTTGCTTTGATGTTTTACTTGGCTTGTTTGCTCGCTTGGTTGGAATAGTTGTTTATTTATTGCTAAACAGAGAACCTAAGATCTATGGATCTGCATCCGCTTGCTAATATTTTTAAGAGATCCAATTATGATGAACCAATTTCTAGTGAGTTTTGTGCACTAGATTATCTTTATGAAGTTTTGCTTGAAATTCGTGAATCTGAAAATTGCAATGAAGTACTTTATGAAGTGATTCATGATAGATCTTTGAATAAAAAGCATGATTGTAATGATGATATTATAAATTCTATTAATTTCAATTGTGATAATAATATGCAAAACCCTAAGCTTGGGGATTCTAGTTTTGCTAAGTCCACTACTTGTTGTAATGATCATGATTGGGGTGATTCTTCTTACAATCTTGAAATTTTATTTAAGCCCCATAATGAATTTGAGATTGATAATAATGTTTGCAATTATAATGAAAGTGGGTTTGGAAGAGTGTCAACTTTAGATCCCACATATTTGGATAATATTCAATCTTATGAAGTTTTTGATAAAAGTGGGTTTGGAGAGGTCATGACTTTAGTTAATGTTAATCCCACTATTTTGGAAGAGTGTCAACTTTGCATACATGTGGATCGTGTTAATAATATGTTTTGTGATAGCTATATTGTTGAATTTGCTTATTATCCTACATGTAATTATTATGAGAGAGGAAAATATGGTTGTAGAAATTTTCATGTTACTAAATTACCTCTCGTTATGTTGAGATTGCTATTGTTTCTTTCCGCTTCCTTGCATGTGCTAGTTTTTGCTTGCCTTGATAATTTGTTTGCCTTTAAGATGCCTATTCATAGGAAGCATGTTAGACTTAAGTGTGTTTGTCACATGTTTTATGATGCTCTCTTTGTGCTTCAATTCTTGTCTTTCATGTGAGCATCATTAAAATTATCAATGCCTAGCTAAAAGGCTTTAAACAAAAGCGCTTGTTGGGAGACAACCCAATATTTTTCCTTGCTATTATTCTACAAATAATTTACCTAGCCACTTTCTTGGTTGTGTATTTTGTGTTTAATTAGTGTTTGTGCCAAGTAGAACCGTTGTAAGACTTGGGGAAAGTCTTTTTGATCTTGCTGTAAAAAACAGAAACTTTAGCGCTCACGAGAATTGCTGCCTTTTTTATTTGGAAAGTGATATTTAGTTAATTCTTAGATGATTAATAGATAAATTCCTCACGTCCAGTAATTTATTTTAGAATTTTTGGGGTTCCATAAGTTTGCGTTAGCTACAGATTACTACAGACTGTTCTGTTTTTGACAGATTCTGTTTTTCGTGTGTTGTTTGCTTATTTTGATGAATCTATGGCTAGTAAAAGATTTTATAAACCATATAGAAGTTGGAATATAGTAGGTTTGACACCAATATAAATCAATAATGAGTTCATTACAGTACCTTGAAGTGGTGTTTTGTTTTCTTTCGCTAACAAAGCTCACGAGATTTCCTATTTAAGTTTTGTGTTGTGAAGTTTTCAAGTTTTGGGTAAAGATTTGATGGATTATGGAACAAGGAGTGGCAAGAGCCTAATATTGGGGATGCCCATGGCACCCCAAGGTAAAACTAAAGGACACCAAAAATCCTAATCTTGGGTATGCCCTAGAAGGCATCCCCTCTTTCGTCTTCGTCTATCGGTAACTTTACTTCGAGCTATATTTTTATTCACCACATGATATGTTTTTTGCTTGGAGCGTCTTGTATGATTTGAGTCTTTGATTTTTAGTTTACCACAATCATCCTTGATGTACACACATTTTGAGAGAGACTCACATGATTTGAAATTTATTAGAATACTCTATGTGCTTCACTTATATCTTTTGAGCTATATAGTTTTTGCTGTAGTTCTTCACTTATATCCTTTAGAGCACGGTGGTGGTTTTATTTTATAGAAATAATTGATCACTCATGCTTCACTTATATTACTTCGAGAGTCCTTTAGAACAACATGGAAATTTGCTTTAATATAAAAACTTTCATACAAGTGCATTAAATACTATGAGAAGTTTGATACTTGATAATTGTTTTGAGATATGGAGATGGTGATATTAGAGTCATGCTAGTTGAGTAGTTGTGAATTTGAGAAATACTTGTGTTGAAGTTTGTAATTCCCGTAGCATGCACGTATGGTGAACCGTTATGTGATGAAGTCGGAGCATGATTTATTTATTGATTGTCTTCCTTATGAGTGGCGGTCGAGAACGAGCGATGGTCTTTTCCTACCAATATATCCCCCTAGGAGCATGCATGTAATACTTTGCTTTGATAACTTGTAGATTTTTGCAATAAGTATGTGAGTTCTTTATGACTAATGTTGAGTCCATGGATTATACGCACTCTCATCCTTCCACCATTGCTAGCCTCTCTAGTATCGCGCAACTTTCGCCGGTACCATAAACCCACCATATACCTTCCTCAAAACAGCCACCATACCTACCTATTATGGCATTTCCATAGCCATTCCGAGATATATTGTCATGCAACTTTCTATCGTTCCGTTATTATGACACGCTTCATCATTGTCATATTGCTTGCATGATCATGTAGTTGAGATCGTATTTGTGGCAAAGCCACCATTCATAATTCTTCATACATGTCACTCATGCATCATTGCACATCTCGGTACACCGCCGGAGGCATTCACATAGAGTCATATCTTGTTCTAAGTATCGAGTTGTAATTCTTGAGTTGTAAGTAAATAAAGTGTGATGATCATCATTATTAGAGCATTGTCCCAAGTGAGGAAAGGATGATGGAGACTATGATTCCCCCACAAGTCGGGATGAGACTCCGGACAAAAAAAAGAAGAAAATAGGACAAAAAAGAAAAGAAAGAAGGCCCAAAGAAAAAAAGAAAATGAGAGAAAATGAGAGAAGGGACAATGTTACTATCCTTTTTCCACACTTGTGCTTCAAAGTAGCACCATGATCTTCATGATAGAGAGTCTCCTATGATATCACTTTCACATACTAGTGGGAATTTTTCATTATAGAACTTGGCTTGTATATTCCAATCATGGGCTTCCTCAAAATGCCCTAGGTCTTCATGAGCAAGCAAGTTGGACGCACCCCCACTTAGTTTCTTTTGTTGAGCTTTCATATACTTATAGCTCTCGTGCATCTGTTGCATGGCAATCCCTACTCACTCACAGTGATATCTATTAATGGGCATCTCCATAGCCCGTTGATACGCCTAGTTGATGTGAGACTATCTTCTCCTTTTTGTCTTCTCCACAACAACCATTCTATTCCACCTATAGTGCTTTGTCCATGGCTCACACTCATATATTGCGTGAAGATTGAAAAAGTTTGAGAACACCAAAAGTATGAAACAATTGCTTGGCTTGTCATCGGGGTTGTGCATGATTTAAATACTTTGTGTGGTGAAAACAGAGCATAGCCAGACTATATGATTTTGTAGGGATAACTTTCTTTGGCCGTGTTATTTTGAGAAGACATGATTGCTTAGTTAGTATGCTTGAAGTATTATTATTTTTATGTAACGCCCCGAGACTGATGTGCCAGGTGTCCTCCAGTTATTCGCAGTCGTTGCCATGTCATTTGCTTGCGTGTTGCATCTTGTCATGTCATCATGTGCATTGCATCATCATGTTTTGGAAAGTTGCATCCATCCGGGTTCCCCAGTTCCGTCCGTTGTCCGTTCTGAGCCCAGACACACTTGCACGCGCCTGTGGCACCTCCGAAATATTATTTTATAAGTGGCTGGTAAATGTTGTCGGAATGGGATGAAAGTTGGCATGTGGTGTTGTTATGTTGTTAGTAGGTCGCCTGCCAAGTTTCATCGCATTCGGAGCTCGTTTGATAGCCCAACCGTTAAACTATAGCGGCAATATAGCCGGTCTAACGTCGGACGTTTTCGGTCTCCGAAAACAGTCGCCGGGCCTCTCTCTCTTCTCTTCTCTCAGCTCGAGACCGTCTACACAGCTCACTACCAACCGCCAGACCCCGAAACCCTCTCTGCACAGTGCATCGAACTCCCCCTCGCGCGCGTCCGAAAACTGTCCCGGACCCGACCCGGGCAGTCGTCATCGTTGGATCCAGATCATCCCCAAACGTCTACAAAACGTCTCCATTTTCTTATTTGATCTCCCTAGCATGTTTATCCGAGACCGTCCGATTAAGATCGGAGGGTCCTGATGCCCCAAAACTTAGCCTTTTGCTATATTATAGATAAACTCTAGCCTAACCCTAAAAATCCTCCCCCTTGTCCCATCGCGCCGCCACCACCCACTCACCCCTTCCCTCGGGATCTTCCCAGATCCACCTCGTAGCCAGACCGAGCTCCACCTAGTTTTCCCCACTGGACCAATCCATCGATCTCCACCAACCACAACGTCGACTGCCTCTTCCTTCCCAATCCACCCAACCATCACCTGCTTCCGCTGCGATCCATCCCAGTCCAACCAGCGAGTGCCCCTCCTCCTGCTTTGATCCTCGAAGGGATCGAGAGAGCTGCCTCCTTCCCTCATTCTTCTTCCTCCCTTGCCTCTCTCTCACAGCATGCTCCCTCTCTCTCCCATATCTCTGCAGGAATCAAGTACCGCCGCTGCCTCAAGTCCACCCGAGGCCTTTCCTCCTCGCTGACGCTGCTCCGGTGAGCAGTACCGGGCCGCCGCAGTTGTTTCGCTTCGTCTGGTAGCCCCGAGCAAGCGCCACAGCCGGATCTGCTCGAGCCCGCCTCGCCTTGCGCCTCAAGTCCCGCGTCTGCCGTGGTCGTGGAGCACATCAGCGTTGTTCTCACCTCCCTGCAGGAACCGAACTGCGCCGCCGTGCCCAATTCCTCTGCCTCCTCTGCTTCTTCCTCGAGCCCGCAAGGGAAACAAGCACCGCGTCGCGCCCTGCTTCCATCCCCGCCGCCGCGCCCTGCTTCTTCCCCCTCCTCGAGGAGATGCCCTCGCCTCGAGCTCCAGTGCTACAAGGCCGCCTTCTGCAGTTCGTTTTCGCCGGAGTTCCCCAACACCAGCAGGTCACCGCACCTCTTCTCCGTCGCCTCCTTCCTATCTCTCTCTCACCGGACTCCCTTTGTCTCCTGTGTAACAGAGCCATCGCCTGAGGAGCTCCTCTCCTGTGATGTCTTCATCCTCGCCGAGCCTCGCCATGGATGTTGCCGCCCTGGCCTCGGACCTGCCAAGTCCCTCGCCTCACCGCCCCTTCGCCCGCTCGCCGGAGCTCTGCTCCTAGACGTTCTCGCCGCCAAGGCTGTCGCTCTGAACCTGTCGCTGCTGTCTTTCTTCAGAGACGAGCAGAGGAGCTCGCCCATTCCTGCGTGTGCGTTGACCGCGTCCAATTGCTCGATCTGCCAGTGCCCCGTCTCGATCTCAAGGCCCATTCCCTTCCGAGCCGGCCCCCTCTCCACGTCGCCCGCGCCCTTGGCCTCAAGCCAGCCGGCCCTCTTGGGCCTCCTCCACCGACCAGCCCATGAGGCATGGTGAGATGCCCCCAGCTCCTGTTTCTGCTAGGCCAGCCAGTTTCGGCCCATGTCATTTTTTTCCGTTCTACGAATTTGTCTTTTATCCAGAGTACTGCATATTTACAGAAAACCCCTTAAGAATCACGCATTTAATAATTGTTGAACCGTTCATCGAATTAAAATGAACTTAATATGAAACTTGCTTAGAAATTCATCTAGTTTAATAATATCCAACTTTCATCTATGTTTAAAATGTTTAAAATGTTGTTTGATTAATTTTTGCTCTATGCCATGCTAAAATGGTTTAATTCATAACTAAATAACCGTAACTCGGAATTTAATAAATTTTATATGTAAATGGGGTAGAAAAATGCCTAGTTTAACATCATGCACTCACCTAGCATGTTTAACAACTCTAAAATTATGTTTAGGGCAGAACAGTACCAAACCTAATATATGCATATGAGGAGTTTCTGGACTTGTTGTTTTGTTGTTCCGGCCTCATTTAAACTTGCCTAGTTAGGTAGGTTTTGTTGTGCTTCACCTCTTGCCATGCTAACAACATTTAATATTGTTGGGTACATAAACAAGATCGAACTAAATAAGTCATGTGGTGTTTTCTTCAATATGCAACTCCGTTGCATATTGTGCTCCACTTAATTTGTAGAATTGTTTGTGCATTTTTGCCATGCCATGCTTCTTTAAACCGGACATGCATCATACTTGATTGTGCATCATGCCATGTTCATGTATTGGTTGTTTACTATGTTGTGTGCTTCTTTCCGGTGTTGCTTCTTCGGGTTGGTTCCGATAACGTCGCGTTTGTGAGGACCCGTTCGTCTACGTCCGTTTGTCTTCTTCATGGACTCGTTCTTCTTCCTTGTGGGATCTCAGGCAAGATGACCATACCCTCGAAATCACTTCTATCTTTGCTTGCTAGATGCTCGCTCTTTTGCTATGCCTATGCTACGATACCTACCACTTGCTTATCATGCCTCCCATATTGTTGAACCAAGCCTCTAACCCACCTTGTCCTAGCAAACCGTTGTTTGGCTATGTTACCGCTTTGCTCAGCCCCTCTTATAGCGTTGTTACTTGCAGGTGAAGATTGAAGTTTGTTCCTTGTTGGAACATGGAGATGTTTTTCCTTATTGGAACATGTTTACTTGTTGGGATATCACAATATATCTTATTTAATTAATGCATCTATATACTTGGTAAAGGGTGGAAGGCTCGGCCTTATGCCTGGTGTTTTGTTCCACT
This sequence comes from Triticum aestivum, assembly GCF_018294505.1. Lineage (NCBI taxonomy): Eukaryota > Viridiplantae > Streptophyta > Magnoliopsida > Poales > Poaceae > Triticum > Triticum aestivum. The sequence continues at coordinate 499,342,252 of NC_057803.1, forward strand.
CTTGCCGCCCTAGTTCCCGTCATATCGGTGTTATGTTCCCAAATTTTGCGTTCCTTACGCGGTTGGGTTATAATGAGAACTCCTTGACAGTTCGCTTTGAATAAAACTCCTCCAGCAAGGCCCAACCTTGGTTTTACCATTCGCCACCTAGCCTCTTTTTCCCTTGGGTTAGGCCAGCCCAAGGGTCATCTTTATTTTAACCCCCCCCCCAGGCTAGTGCTTGTCTAAGTGTTGGTCCGAAACAGAGCCACTTGCGGCGCCACCTCGGGGAAACTTGAGGGGTGGTTTTAGCTATACGTAGTGTTCATCTGGTGTTGCCCTGAGAACGAGATATGTGCAGCTCCTATCAGGATGTCGGCGCATCGGGCGGTCTTGCTGGACTTGTTTTACCATTGTCGAGGATGTCTTGTAACCGGGATTCCGAGTCTGATCGGGTCTTCCCGCTAGAAGGAATATCCTTCGTTGACCGTGAGAGCTTGTGATGGGCTAAGTTGGGACACCCCTGCAGGGATTTGAACTTTCGAAAGCCGTGCCCGCGGTTATGGGCAGATGGGAATTTGTTAATGTCCGGTTGTAGATAACTTGAACCTTAACTTAATTAAAATGAATCAACTGAGTGTGTTACCGTGATGGCCTCTTCTCGGCGGAGTCTGGGAAGTGGACACGGTGTTGGAGTAATGTTTGCGCAGGTTGTTCTCTAGATTCTCGCTTGCGCTTTGCCTTCTCTTCTCGCTCTCTTTTGCGAATAAGTTAGCCACCATATTTGCTAGTCGCTTGCTGCAGATCCACATATTTACCTTGCCTTACCTATAAGCTTAAATAGTCTTGATCGCGAGGGTGCGAGATTGCTGAGTCCCTGTGGCTCATAGATTACTATTACACCAGATGTAGGGCCTGATGATTCCGCTCCAGGAGACGCGTTTGAGCTCAAGTGGGAGTTCGACGAAGACTCTCAACGTTACTATGTTTCCTTTCCTGATGATCAGTAGTGGTGCCCAGTTGGGGGTGATCGGGACCGTGTCGCTTGTTGGGTTATCTTTTATTTTGGCGCTGTAGTCGGGCCATGAGTGTTTGAATTATGTAATGTTATTTATGTACTTGATTGACGTGGCGAGTGTAAGCCAACTATGTTATCTCCCCTTTTATTATCTATATTACATGGGATGTTGTGAAGATTGCCTAACTTGCGACATATGCCTTCAATGCGATTATGCCTCTAAGTCGTGCCTTGACACATGGGAGATATAGTCACATCGAGGGTGTTACAGGTTGGTAATCAGAGCCTTCCCCGACCTTAGGAGCCCCATTGCTTGATCGTTTTTAGCGGCCGAGTTGTGTTTAGAAAAATGTTTTGAGTCATTTAGGAATTATATATCGGAGAGTTTAGGAATTCTTTTTACTCCTCAGTCTCTTCATCGCTCTGGTAAGGCATCCTGACGTAGAGTTTTGACTCTTCTCTTCTCAAATTTCACTAAAAAAAAATTTAGGATCACGCGGGTATCTTGGAATCGTTCCGATGGTTTTATGATGAGAACATTGTCTTGGTGCCTCCTATCAGGGGTTTTGTGGAAGTGTCCCGGGGAGTTGAGCTCTGAGGTGTTGTCATCATAATTTTATCGTTGCAGTTTTGGAATACCTGAGTTTAGTACGCCGACATCGAAAATCTCTTTTATGCAGTTCGTTGGTGAGATAACCTCGACGCCACCCAGTACTGGGGCGGGAGTTCGGGAGTATTGCCATAACTTGTATAACGGATGCTTTTCGAAGGTTGAGGTAGATGATTTCTGAAGGTTTCTTGGTTATGTGTTGAAGGATGGATACAGCTGGATGTAGGATTTGCTAGATTTGGGTGAGATATTATGCTTCCCCTGTATCCCCAACACCTGATTGCATAACCGGAAAATTTCGGGAGTTTATAAGTGGGAATTCAAGTAGATCTTAGGATATCTTTCCGACAGATGTATGATTTGAAATTGGGGTTCGACGTCTAGTGGTCCGCCTATTCACGGTCGGTTTTACAGTGGTCTCGTTGTGTCTTAAAGAGTCATTGGCTATGCCGACTCGGGGATGCTTCGTATGTCATGTGCACTGCCTTGTACATGATGATGTTGTACGATCGAGCCCGTGTAGGCCCCACCATGAAAACTTCGGACGAAATCTCTATCATATGTTTGTTCTGGCTTATTCTGCAAGCCAATCCTTTGTTTTGTTTTGAGTTGTGGTATTCGAGTTGCTTCAATGTCAAATGTTGATTCCATCCCTTGTCTAAGCGGTGTTCTCATACTTCGATGTGAATACCAATCCTTCTTGATCATCGAGATTGTGCCGTCAATCCTTTTCAACCGGGGTGTTTCTCTTCAAGTGGATCCGATCACTTCAACATTCGCAAGATCTATTACTAGTTCTTCTCAATGTTGTTTGTTTCATCCATCCCAAGTTGCCTTTGTTCTCCCACCCTCCCACCCTTGTTTTCTTCAAGGACTCAGATTTCTTAATCAAGTATCCTTTTTATTCATGTGAAGTCTCTTCTTTCTTTTCTTTCAATATTCTTATCCGGTGATTATCAGGAAGATTCTAACGGAGCTTCAAATTCGTCACTCATTCTCTTCTTCGGTGGTTTCAAGTCAAGCTTTGTTGATCATACCCTTTCCTCATGTCAATGCTTTCTCATGCCGGTGCAATTCTTAATCGTTCACCTCTCACTATTCTATTGTTCCGGAGTGCTGAAGATATCTCAAAGATTCGTGTTTCCACTCTGCTTTCGTTCAAACTTTTTCGAGAATGTTATCTCATTCAAGTCATTTAACTCAACCGGCGCAATCTATCTTTTAAATCATTCAACGGTGTTTCTTTTTCAGTGGGCCCTAACCCACAGGGTTTTTTTCCAGGATCTTACCTGACTCTTCTATTTTTCCGGAGCTATCCTCAAATTTCTTTTCGAAGTTTGACGTAAGAATGAATTATCATAAGTCTTATGTTTTCTCCAAGATCTACCGAATTCTTTTCATCGTTGGCTCAATCTCTTCGCGTTTGATTCTACCGGAGTGTCTAAACAATTCATGGTGGTGTTACTCATTGTCTTTCCAACTTTTGAAGACCGAAGAAGAGTTTCTCCTCAATCTTATCCGTTCGCTCAAAGATTCATGATGCTAGCCTTATGCCATCCTCTCATAATTATTTTCAATTGTGAGAATCTTTTTTTCACCCATCAGGATATATTCAAGGGTATTTTCAGTTCGATTATCCGGAGCCCATCATTTCAGAAGACTTGTTCATTCTTAGCTTTCAGCTCTCGTTCCCAAAATCTCACCGGTGCATCATTCAATATTCTTTAATCAGCGCATGATCTCTTCGTTTCAGTTGTATCTAAATTCTCTCAAGCATCTTCGTTCATTTAATAAATTCTTCCCGGTGTTTCTTTATCTTTACTTCGTTCATTTCCAATTCTTACGGTGGTTCATTCAAGATTTCTATTCCGTATCAATTCATTCATGGTTTCAATTCTACCGGTGGTTCGTTGAAGACCTTCTCTAGTTTGTGCTATATCTATCTTAATCCTTTCTACGAAAATAAGTAGTATGTCAAATCCGTTGCTTGTCATCAATCTAAATTGGTGAAGGATACGCGTAACATAATTCTTATTCTTGTTCATCCAAGTGATTAATTCCCTATTCCGGAGGTTCATAAATTTTTTTTGGGTTCAATAGCTCATCTTTCTTTTCTCGGAGTTCCTAGCTGTCGCAATTACATCACCATTGAGATTCATCTAAATCATTGCAAGGCTTCAACCTTATTCTTTTCATCCTCCATTTCGTTTGATCATTCTTTTATTACGGAGTTCCTCATGGTGGTTCGTCAAGGATTCTTTTCATTCTTCAATTGTTTTTCAAGATATCTCTCAAAGCGATGATCCGCCAAAATATACTTCAAGTTTTCTTCTTCTCGCAATCCGGAGTGCATCCTTTCTTTCGTATCATTGGAGGTGGTATTATGTCATTCTTGATAATTTGAGTTCATGTTTCATGATTCACATGTTGTTAAGAATGAGATATTTTAAATCCATCAATCTCGTCATTGGGGTTACCTTTGGTTATATTTCACCTAAAGCCTTCCTAAGGTTTGTTGCTATCTATGGTGCTTATAAAGGAACCAAGTTCTTCTTTATCCTTTCGATGAACAAGTTCCTCGTCTTCTTGTTCTTATCAATCCAATATTGTTTTCGTTAGTGGCAGAATTTCACCTCAAGTTCTAGAGATGTTTTCCATAAGCCCACTACAAGCTTGTCCTCTTCGTTGTTGTTTTCCCAACAACCCCGCGCAACCCTTTCTTGCAAGGATGCTTTCCAAGTTCAATTATGGTAGAAGTTGTCATTTTCTTCTCCGCTCTTTTGTTCCGACAATCTACCTTTGATTGTTTCAACCGGAGGCATTGTGATGTTGCTCTTTTCTCTCATCATCTTGGATCATGTTCTTTTCGTGATTATCCATTTAACCGGAGTGTTCTGTCCTTTTTGCTCAAGTTCTTTCGCCTTATCAAGCCTTGCATCCCTTCTCAACCGGAGTGCTGCCCAAAACTGTTCTTCCTTGTTCCTCTTTTCTAACAAGGTTCTTTCAACTTGGTTCATCTCCGTTGTATTCTTTTCTCGAAATGGCTTAACCTTTTCAAGGTTCTTTGGTTTCACTCGTTTGTCAAAGAAGCAACTTAGTTTTACCTCTTCTCTTTCTCTTTCGTTTTTCCCTCCGGTGCCATTCTAGATCTCGGGACGAGATCCTCTCGTAGTGCTGGAGTGTTGTAACGCCTCGAGACTGATGTGCCAGGTGTCCTCCAGTTATTCGCAGTCGTTGCCATGTCATTTGCTTGCGTATTGCATCTTGTCATGTCATCATGTGCATTGCATCATCATGTTTTCGAAACTTGCATCCGTCCGGGTTCCCCAGTTCCGTCCGTTGTCCGTTCTGAGCCCAGACACACTTGCACGCGCCTGCGGCACCTCCGAAATATTATTTTATAAGTGGCCGGTAAATGTTCTCGGAATGGGATGAAAGTTGGCATGTGGTGTTGTTATGTTGTTAGTAGGTCGCCTGCCAAGTTTCATCGCATTCGGAGCTCGTTTGATAGCCCAACCGTTAAACTATAGCGGCAATATAGTCGGTCTAACGTCGGACGTTTTCGGTCTCCGGAAACAGTCGCCGGGCCTCTCTCTCTCTTCTCTTCTCTTAGCTCGAGACCGTCTACACAGCTCACTACCAACCGCCAGGCCCCGAAACCCTCTCTGCACAGTGCATTGAACTCCCCCTCGCGCGTGTTCGAAAAATGTCCCGGACCCGACCCGGGCAGTCATCACCGTTGGATCCGGATCATCCCCAAACATCTACAAAACGTCTCTGTTTTCTTATTTGATCTCCCTAGCATGTTTATCCGAGACCGTCCGATTAAGATCGGAGGGTCCCGATGCCCCAAAACTTAGCCTTTTGTTTTATTATACATAAACTCTAGCCTAACCCTAAAAACCCTCCCCCTTGTCCCATCGCGCCGCCGCCACCCACTCACCCCTCCCCTCGGGATCTTCCCAGATCCACCTCGTAGCCAGACCGAGCTCCACCTAGTTTTCCCCACTGGACCAATCCATCGATCTCCACCAACCACAACGCCGACTGCCTCTTCCTTCCCGATCCACCCAACCATCACCTGCTTCCGCTGCGATCCATCCCGGTCCAACCAGCGAGTGCCCCTCCTCCTGCTTTGATCCTCGAAGGGATCGAGAGAGCTGCCTCCTTCCCTCGTTCTTCTTCCTCCCTTGCCTCTCTCTCATAGCGTGCTCCCTCTCTCTCCCATGTCTCTGCAGGAATCAAGTCCCGCCGCTGCCTCAAGTCCACCCGAGGCCTTTCCTCCTCGTCGATGCTGCTCCTGTGAGAAGTATCGGGATGCCGCCGTCGTTTCGCTTCGTCTGGTAGCCCTGAGCAAGCGCCACAGCCGGATCTACTCGAGCCCGCCTCGCCTTGCGCCTCAAGTCCCATGTCCGCCGTGGTCGTGGAGCACATCAGCGTTGTTCTCGCCTCCCTGCAGGAACCGAACTGCGCCGCCGCGCCTAGTTCCTCTGCCTCCTCTGCTTCTTCCTCGAGCCCGCAAGGGAAACAAGCACCGCGTCGCGCCCTGCTTCCGTCCCCGCCGCCGCGCCCTGCTTCTTCCCCCTCCTCGAGGAGATGCCCTCGCCTCGAGCTCCAGCGCTACAAGGCCGCCTTCTGCAGTTTGTTTTCGCCGGAGATCCCCAACACCAGCAGGTCACTGCACCTCTTCTCTGTCGCCTCCTTCCTATCTCTCTCTCTCACCGGACTACCTCTGTCTCCTTTGTAACAGAGCCATCGCCTGAGGAGCTCCTCTCCTGCGATGTCTTCATCCTCGCCGAGCCTCGCCATGGATGTTGTCGCCCTGGCCTCGGACCTGCCAAGTCCCTCGCCTCGCTGCCCCTTCACCCGCTCGCTGGAGCTCTGCTCCCAGACGTTCTCGCCGCCAAGGCTGTCGCTCTGAACCTGTCGCTGCCGTTTTTCTTCAGAGACGAGCAGAGGAGCTCACCCATTCCTGCGCGTGCGTTGACCGCGTCCAATTGCTCGATCTGCCAGTGCCCCGTCTCGATCTCAAGGCCCATTCCCTTCCGAGCCGGCCCCCTCTCCACGTCGCCCGCGCCCTTGACCTCAAGCCAGCCGGCCCTCTTGGGCCTCCTCCACCGACCAGCCCATGAGGCATGGTGAGATGCCCCCAGCTCCTGTTCCTGCTAGGCCAGCCAGTTTCGGCCCATGTCATTTTTTTTCCGTTCTACGAATTTGTCTTTTATCCAGAGTACTGCATATTTACAGAAAACCCCTTAAGAATCATGCACTTAATAACTGTTGAACCGTGCATCGGATTAAAACAAACTTAATATGAAACTTGCTTAGAAATTCATCTAGTTTAATAATATCCAACTTTCATCTATGTTTAAAATGTTTAAAATGTTGTTTGATTAATTTTTGCTCTATGCCATGCTAAAATGGTTTAATTCATAACTAAATAACCGTAACTCGGAATTTAATAAATTTTATATGTAAATGGGGTAGAAAAATGCCTAGTTTAACATGATGCACTCACCTAGCAAGTTTAACAACTCTAAAATTATGTTTAGGGCAGAACAGTACCAAACCTAATATATGCATATGAGGAGTTTCCGGACTTGTTGTTTTGTTGTTCCAGCCTCATTTAAACTTGCCTAGTTAGGTAGGTTTTGTTGTGCTTCACCTCTTTCCATGCTAACAACATTTAATATTGTTGGGTACATAAACAAGATCGAACTAAATAAGTCATGTGGTGTTTTCTTCAATATGCAACTCCGTTGCATATTGTGCTCCACTTAATTTGTAGAATTGTTTGTGCATTTTTGCCATGCCATGCTTCTTTAAACCGGACATGCATCATACTTGATTGTGCATCATGCCATGTTCATGTATTGGTTGCTTACTATGTTGTGTGCTTCTTCCCGGTGTTGCTTCTTCGGGTTGGTTCCGATAACGTCGCGTTTGTGAGGACCCGTTCGTCTATGTCTGTTTGTCTTCTTCATGGACTCGTTCTTCTTCCTTGCAGGATCTCAGGCAAGATGACCATACCCTCGAAATCACTTCTATCTTTGCTTGCTAGATGCTCGCTCTTTTGCTATGCCTATGCTACGATACCTACCACTTGCTTATCATGCCTCCCATATTGTTGAACCAAGCCTCTAACCCACCTTGTCCTAGCAAACCGTTGTTTGGCTATGTTACCGCTTTGCTCAGCCCCTCTTATAGCATTGTTAGTTGCAGGTGAAGATTGAAGTTTGTTCCTTGTTGGAACATGGAGATGTTGTTCCTTGTTGGAACATGTTTACTTGTTGGGATATCACAATATATCTTATTTAATTAATGCATCTATATACTTGGTAAAGGGTGGAAGGCTCGACCTTATGCCTGGTGTTTTGTTCCACTCTTGCCGCCCTAGTTTTCGTCATATCGGTGTTATGTTCCCGGATTTTGCGTTCCTTACGCGGTTGGGTTATAATGGGAACCCCTTGACAGTTCATTTTGAATAAAACTCCTCCAGCAAGGCCCAACCTTGGTTTTACCATTCGCCACCTAGCATGTTTTCCCCTTGGGTTAGGCCAGCCCAAAGGTCATCTTTATTTTAACCCCCCCCCCCCGGGCCAGTGCTTGTCTAAGTGTTGGTCCGAAACAGAGCCACTTACGGCGCCACCTCGGGGAAACTTGAGGGCTGGTTTTAGCTGTACGTAGTGTTCATCCGGTGTTTCCCTGAGAACGAGATATGTGCAGCTCCTATCAGGATGTCGGCGCATCGGGCGGTCTTGCTGGACTTGTTTTACCATTGTCGAGGATGTCTTGTAACCGGGATTCCGAGTCTGATCGGGTCTTCCCGCTAGAAGGAATATCCTTCGTTGACCATGAGAGCTTGTGATGGGCTAAGTTGGGACACCCCTGCAGGGATTTGAACTTTCGAAAGCCGTGCCAGCGGTTATGGGCAGATGGGAATTTGTTAATGTCCGGTTGTAGATAACTTGAACCTTAACTTAATTTAAAATGAATCAACTGAGTGTGTTACCGTGATGGCCTCTTCTCGGCGGAGTCCGGGAGGTGGACACGGTGTTGGAGTAATGTTTGCGCAGGTTGTTCTCTAGATTCTCGCTCGCGCTTTGCCTCCTCTTCTCGCTCTCTTTTGCGAATAAGTTAGCCACCATATATGCTAGTCGCTTGCTGCAGCTCCACATATTTTACCTTGCCTTACCTATAAGCTTAAATAGTCTTGATCGCGAGGGTGCGAGATTGCTGAGTCCCTGTGGCTCACAGATTACTATTACACCAGATGCAGGGCCTGATGATTCCACTCCAGGAGACACGTTTGAGCTCAAGTGGGAGTTCGACGAAGACTCTCAACGTTACTATGTTTCCTTTCCTGATGATCAGTAGTGGTGCCCAGTTGGGGGTGATCGGGACTTTGTCGCTTGTTGGGTTATCTTTTATTTTGGCGCCGTAGTCGGGCCATGAGTGTTTGAATGATGTAATGTTATTTATGTACTTGATTGACGTGGCGAGTGTAAGCCAACTATGTTATCTCCCCTTTTATTATCTATATTACATGGGATGTTGTGAAGATTGCCTAACTTGTGACATATGCCTTCAATGCGATTATGCCTCTAAGTCGTGCCTCGACACGTGGGAGATATAGTCGCATCGAGGGTGTTACATTTTATGTCAATATTAAAATATTGTCTAGAATCTTATGGATCTGAACATTCATGCCACAATAAAAAATTACATTGGAAATATGTTAGAAAGCATTCCACATCAAAAATTCTTTCCTTTTATCATTTACCTACTCGAGGACGAGCATGAATTAAGCTTGGGGATGCTTGATACATCTCCAACGTATCTATATTTTTTATTGCTCCATGCTATTATATTATCTATTTTGGATGTTAATGGGCTTTATTTTACACTTTTATATCATTTTTGGGACTAACCTATTAACCGGAGGCCCAACCCAAATTTCTAATTTGTTACCTATTTTAGGGTTTCGACGAAAAGGAATATCAAACGGAGTCCAAACGGAACGAAACCTTCGGGAATGTGATTTTCTCAACAAACGTGATCCAGGAGACTTGGAGTGTGCGTCAAGAAACAAACGAGCCGGCCACAAGGCAGGGGGCGCGCCTACCCCCCTGGGCACTCCCTCCACCCTCGTGGGCCCCTCGTTGCTCCACCGACATACTTCTTCCTCCTATATATATCCATGTACCCCCAAACATCCAAGAGCACCACGAAAACCTAATTCCACCGCTGCAACCTTTTGTACCCGAGAGATCCCATCTTGGGGCCTTTTCCGGAGTTCCACCGGAGGTGGCATTGATCACGGAGGGCCTCTACATCAACTCCATGGCCTCTCCGGTGATGTGTGAGTAGTTTACTTCAGACCTTCGGGTCCATAGTTATTAGCTAGATGGCTTCTTCTCTCTCTTTGGATCTCAATACAAAGTTCTCCTCGATCTTCTTGGAGATCTATTGAATGTAATCTTCTTTTGCGGTGTGTTTCTCGAGATCCGATGAATTGTGGGTTTATGATCAAGTTTATCTATGAACAATATTTGATTCTCCTCTGAATTCTTTTATGTATGATTGGTTTATCTTTGCAAGTCTATTCGAATTATCAGTTTGGTTTGGCCTACTAGATTGATCTTTCTTGCAATGGGAGAAGTGCTTAGCTTTGGGTTCAATCTTGCGGTGCTCGATCCCAGTGACAGAAAGGGAAATGACACGTATTGTATTGTTGCCATCGAGGATAAAAAGATGGGGTTTATATTATATTGCATGAGTTTATCCCTCTACATCATGTCATCTTACTTCAAGCATTACTCTGTTCTTATGAACTTAATACTCTAGATGCATGCTGCATAGCGGTCGATGTGTGGAGTAATAGTAGTAGATGCAAAATCGTTTCGGTCTACTTGTCACGGACGTGATGCCTATATACATGATCATACCTAGATATTCTCATAACTATGCTCAATTCTATCAATTGCTCGACAGTAATTCGTTTACCCACCGTAATACTTATGCTCCTGAGAGAAGCCACTAGTGAAACCTATGCCCCCTGGGTCTATATTCCATCATATTAATCTTCCAATACTTAGTTATTTCTATTACCGTTTATTTTACTTTGCATCTTTATTTCTCTTTATCATAAAAATACCAAAAAATAGTATCTTATCATATCTATCAGATCTCACCCTCGTAAGTGATCGTGAAGGGATTGACAACGCCTTTATCGCGTTGGTTGCGAGGTTCTTATTTGTTTGTGTAGGTGCATGGGACTTGAGCGTGATCTCCTACTGGATTGATACCTTGGTTCTCAAAAACCGAGGGAAATACTTACGCTACTTTACTGCATCACCCTTTCCTCTTCAAGGGAAAACCAACGCAGTGCTCAAGAGGTAGCAGGCGACGCTTAAAAATGATCTCGAGTCTCTGATGAATCGACTCAATGAGGTCCCTGGCCGAGTGCAAGAATGGAAGAAGTCTTTTGCTCGATGTGGTGCTGACGTGGCTGTGTCACTAGTTCGTGTCCACTGCAAGGAAGCCCGAGAAGAGAAGCTGGCAGCGATCAAAGTTGCCAATACCAAGAGGCATGACTTCCGATCATTCATGGAAACCTTCATTGATGCTGCCACTCGGATTGCTGACGGGATTGATTTGGACGAGTTCGTCGAGCTTGCAAGCCCTCCTCCTGCGGAGTGAACAAACTTTATGCCCCACCTTAAATTTGCCTCGGAATGCCGAGTGGTTTTGTATCCGTTAAACCCTTCGGGCCTGATGTTCGAGTACTTTAATCCGTGCTCTGGAACCTTAGGATTTTATCTGAACTTTGGTTGCTTTTGAATCTTTTGACTCTTTGCGCAGGACTTGTTTCTTGCAGTTTGGGTTGCTATTGACTTTGTGATGCAGCTCAGTCGAGTGAATCATGAGCAGATTGTGGTCGACCTGCATCTTGCCATCCTTATGGATAAGGATGGAGCGGGTGTTGTATTTGTGGCAAAGCTTCGAGGACAGATCATGCTCGACCTGCACCTTGCCGTCCTTACGGGTAAGGATGGAGCGGACGTTGTATTTGTGGCGAAGCTCCGAGGGCAAATCGTGGTCGACCTGCACCTTGTCGTCCTTACGGGTAAGGATGGAGCGGGCCTTAAGACTTAGGCGAGTACTGGACTACAGCTAAGTCCCCGAGTGGGAGGGTTGCTCACCACTCGGCGGGATTTTTTGAACTTAGGCGAGTATTGAACTGCAGTTAAGCCCCCGAGTGGGGGGGGGGTTACTCACCACTCGGTAAGATTTTTTTAAACTTCGGCGAGTATTGAACTGCAGCTAAGCCCCCGAGTGGGAGGGTGGCTCACCACTCGGTAGGATTTTCTAAACTTAGGCGAGTATTGAACTGCAGCTAAGCCCCCGAGTGGGAGGGTTGCACACCACTCGGTAGGATTTTTTTTAAACTTAGGCGAGTATTGAACTGCAGCTAAGCCCCCGAGTGGGAGGGTTGCTCACCACTCGGTAGGATTTTTTAAAAAACTTAGGCGAGTATTGAACTGCAGCTAAGCCCCCGAGTGTGAGGGTTGCTCACCACTCGGTAGGATTTTTTAAACTTAGACGAGTACTGGACTACAGCTAAGCCCCCGAGTGTGAGGGTTGCTCACCACTCGGTAGGATTTTTCAAACTTAGGCGAGTACTAGACTACAGCTAAGCCGCCGAGTGTGAGGGTTGCTCACCACTCGGTAGGATTTTTCAAACTTAGGCGAGTACTGGACTGCAGCTAAGCCCCCGAGTGAAAGGCTTGCTCACCACTCGGTAGGATTTTTTTAAAACTTAGGCGAGTACTGGACTGCAGCTAAGCCCCCGAGTGTGAGGGTTGCTCACCACTCGGTAGGATTTTTCAAACTTAGGCAAGTACTGGACTACAGCTAAGCCTCCGAGTGTGAGAGTTGCTCACCACTCGATAGGATTCTTCAAACTTAAGCGAGTACTGGACTGCAGCTAAACCCCCGAGTGAAAGGCTTGCTCATCACTCGGTAGGATTTAAAAAAAAACTTAGGCGAGTACTGGACTGCAGCTGATCCCCCGAGTGAGAGGCTTGCTCACCAGTCGGTAGGATTTTTCAAACTTAGGCGAGTACTGGACTGCAGCTAAGCCCCCGAGTGAGAGGCTTGCTCACCACTCGGTAGGATTTTTCAAACTTAGGCGAGTACTGGACTGCAGCTAAGCCCCCGAGTGAGAGGCTTGCTCACCACTCGGTAGGATTTTTCAAACTTAGGCGAGTACTAGACTACAGCTAAGCCCCCGAGTGAGAGGCTTGCTCACCACTCGGTAGGATTTTCAAACTTAGGCGAAACGGATTCGCAACTAAGCCTCCGAGTGAGAGGCTTGCTCTTCACTCGATAGGATTTTTTAAACTTAGGCGAAACGGATTCGCATCTAAGGCACCCACTGGGGGATTTAGAACATATAAAAAAGGAACAAAAATCATTTAGGAGACTGTAAAATTGTGTCTTTGATAATCAAACTAGAGGGTATTTCTTATTACATCTCAACAGTCTGAGTGCTTTTAAGTGTAAAAGGGGCGGAGCAGCTCCGCATTCCAAGCACGTGGCTCGTCTTTCTTGTGCTCGACATTGTAAAGATGGTACGCTCCGTTGTGGAGCACTCTGGTGACAATGAAGGGGCCTTCCCAAGCAGGAGCGAGCTTGTGAGGTTTCTGCTGATCCACTCGAAGAACCAAGTCTCTTTCTTGAAATGCTCAACCCCTCACGTTTCTGGCGTGGAATCGACGCAGGTCTTGCTGATAAATGGCCGACCGGCTCAGGGCCATCTCTCTTTCCTCTTCCAGGAGATCAACTGCGTCTTGCCGAGCCTGTTCTGCTTCATCTTCTGAGAAAAGCTCGACTTTGGGTGCATTGTCAAGCAAGTCACTCAGAAGTACAGCTTCAGCTCCATAGACCAAGAAGAATGGACTTCGGCCAATCGACCGATTAGGAGTTGTCCTCAATCCCCAACGCACTGATGGAAGTTCATTGACCCAGGCGCCTGCCGCATGCTTGAGATCACGCATCAATCGAGGTTTCAGTCCTTTGAGAATCAATTTGTTTGCTCTTACAGCTTGTCCATTCGACTGGGGATGGGCGACTGAAGCATAGTCGACTCGAGTGCCTTAGGAAACACAAAAGGCTCTGAACTCATCAGAATTGAAGTTCGACCCATTGTCAGTGATGATGTTGTGCGGAACACCATATTTGAATGTTAACTCTCTCATGAAGCTGACAACAGTATTGGCTTCAAGATTTTTGATAGGTTTGGCTTCAATCCATTTGGTGAACTTGTCGACTGCCACGAGCACATGAGTGAAGCCGCTCCTGCCCGTTCTCAGAGGTCCAACCATATCCAAACCCCAAACAGCGAAGGGCCAGATGAGTGGAATGGTCTTCAGGGCTGATGCAGGCTTGTGAGACATGTTGGAGTAAAACTGGCAACCTTCACATTTGTTGACTATTTCTTTTGCCATCTCATTTGCTCGTGGCCAATAAAATCCCGCTCGGTATGCTTTGGCCACAATGGTCCGAGAGGACGCATGGTGACCATAGTGTTGGAAATATGCCCTAGAGGTAATAATAAAAGGATTATTATTATATTTCCTTGTTCATGATGATTGTCTTTTATTCATGCTATAATTGTGTTATCCGGAAATCGTAATACATGTGTGAATACTTAGACACCAACATGTCCCTAGTAAGCCTCTAGTTGACTAGCTCGTTGATCAATAGATAGTCATGGTTTCCTGACTATGGACATTGGATGTCATTGATAACGAGATCACATCATTAGGAGAATGATGTGATGGACAAGACCCAATCCTAAACATAGCACAAGATCGTATAGTTCGTTTGCTAGAGTTTTCCAATGTCAAGTATCTTTTCCTTAGACCATGAGATCGTGTAACTCCCGGATACCGTAGGAGTGCTTTGGGTATACCAAACGTCACAACGTAACTGGGTGACTATAAAGGTATACTACGGGTATCTTCGAAAGTGTCTGTTGGGTTGACACGGATCAAGACTGGGATTTGTCACTCCGTATGACGGAGAGGTATCACTGGGCCCACTCGGTAATGCATCATCATAATGAACTCAAAATGACCAAGTGTCTGGTCACGGGATCATGCATTACGGTACGAGTAAAGTGACTTGCCGGTAACGAGATTTAACGAGGTATTGGGATACCGACGATCGAATCTCGGGCAAGTAACGTACTGATTGACAAAGGGAGTTGTATACGGGGTTGCTTGAATCCTCGACATCGTGGTTCATCCGATGAGATCATCGAGGAGCATGTGGGAGCCAACATGGGTATCCAGATCCCGCTGTTGGTTATTGATCGGAGAGCAATCTCGGTCATGTCTACATGTCTCCCGAACCCGTAGGGTCTACACACTTAAGGTTCGGTGACGCAAGGGTTGTAGGGATATGTATATGCAGTAACCCGAAAGTTGTTCGGAGTCCCGGATGAGATCCCGAACGTCACGAGGAGTTCCGGAATGGTCCGGAGGTAATGAATTATATATAGGAAGTGCTATTTCGGCCGTCGGGACAAGTTTCGGGGTCACCGGTATTGTACCGGGACCACCAGAAGGGTCCCAGGGGTCCACCGGGTGGGGCCACCTATCCCGGAGGGCCCCATGGGCTGAAGTGGGAAGGGATCCAGCCCAAAGTGGGCTGGGGAGCCACTTCCCCTAGGGCCCATGTGCCTAGGGTGGGGAAACCCTAAAAGGGGGCGCCCCCTTGCTTGGGGGGCAAGCCCCCCACCCCTTGGCCGCCGCCCCCCCTAGGAGATTGCATCTCCTAGGGCCGGCGCCCCCCTAGGCCCCTTATATATAGTGGGGGGGATGGAGGACCTCTTACCCACGCCTTTGGTGCCTCCCTCTCCCTCTCCAACACCTCCTCCTCCTCCATAGAGCTTGGCGAAGCCCTGCCGGAGTACTGCAGCTCCACCACCACCACGCCGTCGTGCTGCTGCTGGAGCCATCTTCCTCAACCTCTCCTTCCCCCTTGCTGGATCAAGAAGGAGGAGACGTCACGCTGACCGTACGTGTGTTGAACGCGGAGGTGCCGTCCATTCAGCGCTAGGATCTTCGGTGATTTGGATCACGTCGAGTACGACTTCCTCATCCCCGTTCTTTGAACGCTTCCGCGCGTGATCTACAAAGGTATGTTGATGCAATCCGATCACTCGTTGCTAGATGAACTCCTAGATGGATCTTGGTGAAACCATAGGAATTTTTTTGTTTTCTGCAACGTTCCCCAACAGTGGTATCATGAGCTAGGTCTATGTGTACTTCTCTATGCACGAGTAGAACACAATTTGTTGTGGGCATTGATGTTGTCAACTTTCTTGCCACTACTAGTCTTATCTTGCTTCAACGGTATTGTGTGATGAAGCGGCCTGGACCAACCTTACACGTACGCTTACGTGAGACCGATTCCACCGACTGACATGCACTAGTTGCATAAGGTGGCTGGCGGGTGTCTGTCTCTCCCACTTTAGTTGGAGCGGATTCGATGAAAAGGGTCCTTATGAAGGGTAAATAGAAGTTGACAAATCACGTTGTGGCTTTCACGTAGGTAAGAAAACGTTCTTGCTAGAACCCTCTTGCAGCCACGTAAAACTTGCAACAACAATTAGAGGACGTCTAACTTGTTTTTGCAGCAAGTGCTTTGTGATATGATATGGCCAAAGTTGTGATGAATGATGAATGATATATATGTGATGTATGAGATGTTCATGCTATTGTAATAGGAATCACGACTTGCATGTCAATGAGTATGACAATCGGCAGGAGCCATAGGAGTTGTCTTTATTTTTGTATGACCTGCATGTCATTGAGAAACGCCATGTAAATTACTTTACTTTATTGCTAAATGCGTTAGCCATAGTAGTAGAAGTAATAGTTGGCGAGCAACTTCATGGAGACACGATGATGGAGATCATGATGATGGAGATCATGGTGTCATGCCGGTGACAAGATGGTCATGGAGCCCCAAGATGGAGATCAAAGAAGCTATGTGATATTGGCCATATCATGTCACTATTATTATTTGATTGCATGTGATGTTTATCATGTTTTTGCATCTTGTTTAGTTAGAACAACGGTAGTAAATAAGATGATCCCTCATAATAATTTCAAGAAAGTGTTCCCCCTAACTGTGCACCATTGTGACAGTTTGTTGTTTCGAAGCACCACGTGATGATCGGGTGTGATAGATTCTAACGTTCACATACAACGGGTGTAAGACAGATTTACACATGCAAACACTTAGGTTGACTTGACGAGCCTAGCATGTACATACATGGCCTCGGAACACAGAAGACCGAAAGGTCGAGCATGAGTCGTATAGAAGATACGATCAACATGA
Organism: Triticum aestivum; assembly: GCF_018294505.1. NCBI lineage: Eukaryota > Viridiplantae > Streptophyta > Magnoliopsida > Poales > Poaceae > Triticum > Triticum aestivum. The sequence goes on from NC_057803.1 coordinate 499,359,276, forward strand.
AGATGTTCACCGATGTTGACTAGTCCGTCTCATGTGATGATCGGACACGGCCTAGTTAACTCGGATCATGTTATACTTAGATGACTGGAGGGATGTCTATCTAAGTGGGAGTTCATTGAATAATTTGATTAGATGAACTTAATTATCATGAACTTAGTCTAAAATATTTACAATATGTCTTGTAGATCAAATGGCCAACGTAGTCCTCAACCTCAACGCGTTCCTAGAGAAAACCAAGCTGAAAGACGATGGCAGCAACTACATGGACTGGGTCCAGAACCTGAGGATCATCCTCATAGCTGCCAAGAAAGATTATGTCCTAGAAGCACCGCTAGGTGACGCACCCGTCCCACAGAACCAAGACGTCATGAACGCTTGGCAGACACGTGCTGATGATTACTCCCTCGTTCAGTGTTGCATGCTTTACAGCTTAGAACCGGGGCTCCAAAAGCGTTTTGAGAGACACGGAGCATATGAGATGTTCGAACAGCTGAAAATGATTTTTCAAGCTCATGCCCGGGTCGAGAGATATGAAGTCTCCGACAAGTTCTTCAGCTGTAAGATGGAGGAAAATAGTTCTGTCAGTGAGCACATACTCACTATGTCTGGATTACATAACCGCTTGACTCAGCTGGGAGTTAATCTCCCGGATGACGCGGTCATTGACAGAATCCTTCAGTCGCTTCCACCGAGCTACAAGAGCTTTGTGATGAAATTCAATATGCAGGGGATGGAAAAGACCATTCCTGAAGTATTTGCAATGCTGAAATCAGCAGAGGTAGAAGTCAAAAAGGAACATCAAGTGTTGATGGTGAACAAAACCACTAAGTTCAAGAAAGGCAAGGGTAAGAAGAACTTCAAGAAGGACGGCAAGGGAGTTGCCGCGCCCGGCAAGCAAGCTGCCGGGAAGAAGCCAAAGAATGGACCCAAGCCCGAGACTGGGTGCTTTTATTGCAAGGGAAATGGTCACTGGAAGCGGAACTGCCCCAAATACTTAGCGAACAAGAAGGCCGGCAAAACAAAAGGTATATGTGATATACATGTAATTGATGTGTATCTTACCAGTACTCGTAGTAGCTCCTGGGTATTTGATACCGGTGCAGTTGCTCACATTTGTAACTCAAAGCAGGAGCTGCGGAATAAGCGGAGACTGGCGAAGAACGAGGTGACGATGCGCGTCGGGAACGGTTCCAAGGTCGATGTGATCGTCGTCGGCACGCTACCTCTACATTTACCTACGGGATTAGTTTTAAACCTCAATAATTGTTATTTAGTGCCAGCTTTGAGCATGAACATTGTATCAGGATCTCGTTTAATTCGAGATGGCTACTCATTTAAATCTGAGAATAATGGTTGTTCTATTTATATGAGAGATATGTTTTATGCTCATGCTCCGATGGTGAATGGTTTATTCTTAATGAATCTCGAGCGTAATGCTACACATATTCATAGTGTGAGTACCAAAAGATGTAAGGTTGATAATGATAGTCCCACATACTTTTGGCACTGCCGCCTTGGTCACATAGGTATCAAACGCATGAAGAAGCTCCATGCAGATGGACTTTTAGAGTCTCTTGATTACGAATCATTTGACACGTGCGAACCATGCCTCATGGGTAAAATGACCAAGACTCCGTTCTCAGGAACAATGGAGCGAGCAACCAACTTATTGGAAATCATACATACTGATGTGTGCGGTCCAATGAGTGTTGAGGCTCGCGGAGGCTATCGTTATGTTCTCACCCTCACTGATGACTTGAGTAGATATGGGTATATCTATTTAATGAAACACAAGTCTGAGACCTTTGAAAAGTTCAAGGAATTTCAGAGTGAGGTTGAGAATCAACGTGACAGGAAAATCAAGTTCCTACGATCAGATCGTGGAGGAGAATACTTGAGTCATGAATTTGGCACACACTTAAGAAAATGTGGAATAGTTTCACAACTCACGCCGCCTAGAACACCTCAGCGTAATGGTGTGTCCGAACGTCATAATCGCACTCTATTGGATATGGTGCAATCTATGATGTCTCTTACCGATTTACCGCTATCTTTTTGGGGCAATGCTTTAGAGACTGCCGCATTCACTTTAAATAAGGCTCCGTCGAAATCCGTTGAGACGACACCGTATGCATTATGGTTTGGGAAGAAACCTAAGTTGTCATTTCTAAAAGTTTGGGATGTGATGCTTATGTCAAGAAACTTCAACCTGAAAAGCTTGAACCCAAGTCGAAAAAATGTGTCTTCATAGGATACCCTAAAGAAAGTATTGGGTACACCTTCTACCTCAGATCCGAAGGCAAGATCTTTGTTGCCAAGAATGGATCCTTTCTAGAGAAGGGGTTTCTCTCGAAAGAGGTAAGTGGGAGGAAAGTAGAACTTGATGAAGTATTACCTCTTGAACCGGAAAATGGCGCAACTCAAGAAAATGTTCCTGAGGTGCCTACACCGACTAGAGAGGAAGTTAATGATGATGATCAAGATACTTCTAATCAAGCTCCTATTGAAACTCGAAGGTCCACAAGGACACGTTCCGCACCAGAGTGGTACGGCAACCCAGTCTTGGAAATCATGTTGTTAGACAACAGTGAACCTTCGAACTATGAAGAAGCGATGGCGGGCCCGGATTCCGACAAATGGCTGGAAGCCATGAAATCCGAGATAGGATCCATGTATGAAAACGAAGTATGGACTTTGACTGACTTGCCCGTTGAGTGGCGAGCCATAGAAAATAAATGGATCTTTAAGAAGAAGACAGACGCGGATGGTAATGTGACCATCTATAAAGCTCGGCTTGTTGCTAAGGGTTATCAACAAGTTCAAGGGGTTGACTACGATGAGACTTTCTCACTGGTAGCGAAGCTGAAGTCTGTCCGAATCATGTTAGCAATTGCCGCATTCTATGATTATGAGATATGGCAAATGGACGTCAAAACGGCATTCCTTAATGGTTTCCTTAAGGAAGAATTGTATATGATGCAGCCGGAAGGTTTTGTCGATCCTAAGAATGCTGACAAGGTGTGCAAGCTCCAACGCTCGATTTATGGGCTGGTGCAAGCATCTCGGAGTTGGCACATTCGCTTTGATGAGATGATCAAAGCGTTTTGGTTTATGCAGACCTATGGAGAAGCCTGCGTTTACAAGAAAGTGAGTGGGAGCTCTGTAGCATTTCTCATATTATATGTAGATGACATACTTTTGATGGGAAATGATATAGAGCTTTTGGACATCATTAAGGCCTACTTGAATAAGAGTTTTTCAATGAAGGACCTTGGAGAAGCTGCTTATATATTAGGCATCAAGATCTATAGAGATAGATCAAGACGCCTCATAGTTCTTTCACAAAGCACATACCTTGATAAGATATTGAAGAAGTTCAATATGGATCAGTCTAAGAAGGGGTTCTTGCCTGTGTTGCAAGGTGTGAAATTGAGCTCAGCTCAATGTCCGACCACGACAGAAGATATAGAAGAGATGAGCGTCATCCCCTATGCCTCAGCCATAGGTTCTATTATGTATGTCATGCTGTGTACCAGACCTGATGTAAACCTTGCCGTAAGTTTGGTAGGTAGGTACCAAAGTAATCCCGGCAAGGAACACTGGACAGCGGTCAAGAATATCATGAAGTACCTGAAAAGGACTAAGGAAATGTTTCTCGTTTATGGAGGTGACGAAGAGCTCGTCGTAAAGGGTTACGTCGATGCTAGCTTCGACACAGATCTGGATGACTCTAAGTCACAAACCGGATACGTGTATATTTTGAATGGTGGGGCAGTAAGCTGGTGCAGTTGCAAGTAGAGCGTCGTGGCGGGATCTACATATGAAGCGGAGTACATGGCAGCCTCAGAGGCAGCGCATGAAGCAATTTGGGTGAAGGAGTTCATCACCGACCTAGGAGTCATACCCAATGCGTCGGGGCCGATCAAGCTCTTGTGTGACAACACTGGAGCTATTGCACTTGCCAAGGAGCCCAGGTTTCACAAGAAGACAAGGCACATCAAGCATCGCTTCAACTCCATTCGTGAAAATGTTCAAGATGGAGACATAGATATTTGTAAAGTACATACGAACCTGAATGTAGCAGATCCGTTGACTAAACCTCTCCCTAGAGCAAAACATGATCAACACCAAAATTCCATGGGTGTTCGATTCATCACAATGTAACTAGATTATTGACTCTAGTGCAAGTGGGAGACTGTTGGAAATATGCCCTAGAGGCAATAATAAAAGGATTATTATTATATTTCCTTGTTCATGATAATTGTCTTTTATTCATGCTATAGTTGTGTTATCTGGAAATCGTAATACATGTGTGAATACTTAGACACCAACATGTCCCTAGTAAGCCTCTAGTTGACTAGCTCGTTGATCAACAGATAGTCATGGTTTCCTGACTATGGACATTGGATGTCATTGATAACGAGATCACATCATTAGGAGAATGATGTGATGGACAAGACCCAATCCTAAACATAGCACAAGATCGTATAGTTCGTTTGCTAGAGTTTTCCAATGTCAAGTATCTTTTCCTTAGACCATGAGATCGTGTAACTCCCGGATACCGTAGGAGTGCTTTGGGTATACCAAACGTCACAACGTAACTGGGTGACTATAAAGGTATACTACGGGTATCTCTGAAAGTGTCTGTTGGGTTGACACGGATCAAGACTGGGATTTGTCACTCCGTATGACGGAGAGGTATCACTGGGCCCACTCGGTAATGCATCATCATAATGAGCTCAAAATGACCAAGTGTCTGGTCATGGGATCATGCATTACGGTATGAGTAAAGTGACTTGCCGGTAACGAGATTGAACGAGGTATTGGGATACCGACGATCGAATCTCGGGCAAGTAACGTACTGATTGACAAAGGGAATTGTATACGGGGTTGTTTGAATCCTCGACATCGTGGTTCATTCGATGAGATCATCGAGGAGCATGTGGGAGCCAACATGGGTATCCAGATCCCGCTGTTGGTTATTGACCAGAGAGCAATCTCGGTCATGTCTACATGTCTCCCTAACCCGTAGGGTCTACACACTTAAGGTTCGGTGATGCTAGGGTTGTAGGGATATGTATATGCAGTAACCCGAAAGTTGTTCGGAGTCTCGGATGAGATCCCGGACGTCACGAGGAGTTCCGGAATGGTCCGAAGGTAAAGAATTATATATAGAAAGTGCTATTTCGGCCGTCGGGACAAGTTTCGGGGTCACCGGTATTGTACCGGGACCACCGGAAGGGTCCCGGGGGTCCACCGAGTGGGGCCACCTATCCCGGAGGGCCCCATGGGCTGAAGTGGGAAGGGATCCAGCCCAAAGTGGGCTGGGGCGCCACTTCCCCTAGGGCCCATGCGCCTAGGGTGGGGAAACCCTAAAAGGGGGCGCCCCCTTGCTTGGGGGCAAGCCCCCCACCCCTTGGCCGCCGCCCCCCCTAGGAGATTGCATCTCCTAGGGCCGGCGCCCCCCCTAGGCCCCCTATATATAGTGGGGGGGATGGAGGACCTCTTACCCACGCCTTTGGTGCCTCCCTCTCCCTCTCCAACACCTCCTCCTCCATAGAGCTTGGCGAAGCCCTGCCGGAGTACTGCAGCTCCACCACCACCACGCCGTCGTGCTGCTGTTGGAGCCATCTTCCTCAACCTCTCCTTCCCCCTTGCTGGATCAAGAAGGAGGAGACGTCACGCTGACCGTACGTGTGTTGAACACGGAGGTGCCGTCCGTTCGGCGCTAGGATCTCCGGTGATTTGGATCACGTCGAGTACGACTTCCTCATCCCCGTTCTTTGAACGCTTCCGCGCGTGATCTACAAAGGTATGTAGATGCAATCCGATCACTCATTGCTAGATGAACTCCTAGATGGATCTTGGTGAAACCGTAGGAAATTTCTTGTTTTCTGCAACGTTCCCCAACACATAGGTCCCTGAGTGGATGTCGTTAAGGATCACTCGACCTTCTTCTGGTGTTATGCATTTCTGGCTGACTCTAGTTACACTTTCTCTGAACAACTGTCCTCTTATCACAGTAAAGGCTTTGGATCGACGGACGATCTGTCGGGCCTCTTCTTCGTCTTCTGGGAGTTCCTTCCTAAGAATGTACGCGATGTACGGCATTGTCCAGTCGGGAGTGATGACCAAAACCTCCATGATCAAGTCGACCACGGCCGGGACTTCGACTTCAGTCGGATCAGTGGCGCTCTTTGGTTGTGGGGGCTATTTGGTGAAAGGATCTTCCTGAACTGAAGATGTATGAATATGTTCCAAAAACACATTGCTGGGAATGGCTTCCCTCTTGGAACCTATCTTTGCCAAATCATCAGCTGCTTGATTTTTCAGTCGGGGTATGTGATGGAGCTCTAAACCCTCAAACTTCTTCTCTAACTTTCTCACTGCATTACAATAGCCAGTCATAGTCGGGCTTCTGACGTCCCACTCCTTCATTACTTGATTAACCACCAAATCTGAGTCACCGTAGACCATGAGGCGACGGACGCCAGGTGAAATGGCCATACGCAACCCGTACAAACGTGCTTCATATTCAGCTTCATTGTTGGAGGAGTCAAAATGAATCTGGAGAACATAGCTGAGTTTGTCGCCTTGGGGGGATACCAATACCACCCCAGCATCGGAACCATTCAGCATCTTGGATCCATCAAAGAACATGGTCCAATGCTCCGAGTGAATCTGAGTCGGCAGTTGCTGTTCGACCCACTCGGCGAGGAAATCTGCTATTGCTTGGGACTTGATAGCTTTCTTTGCCTCAAACTTGATATCCAAGGGAAGGAGTTCAATCGCCCACTTTGCCACTCGACCAGTTGCATCTCTGTTGTTCAGAATTTCTGACAATGGTGCGTCGCTGACGACTATAATGGAGTGATCAGAGAAATAGTGTGCAAGCTTCTTCGTGGTCATGTAAATCCCATAAACAAGCTTCTGATAATGTGGATATCTTTGCTTGGATGGAGTCAGAACTTCAGAAACATAGTATACTGGGCCCTGAACTTTATAGGCTTTTCCTTCTTCTTCTCGCTTGACCATGAGTACTGTACTGACAACTTGTCCAGTGGCTGCAATATAAAGCAGTAAAGGCTCTTTGCTGATTGGGGCAGCGAGCACCGGCTGGGTGGAAAGCAGGGCTTTGAGCTCTGCAAACGCTGCATCAGCTTCAGGAGTCCACTCGAACTTGTCAGATTTCTTCATCAGTCGGTAAAGAGGCAATGCCTTTTCACCGAGGCGAGAAATGAATCGACTCAAGGCGGCCAAACAACCAGTAAGCTTCTGGACATCATGCACGCGCACAGGGTGCTTCATCCTGAGTATGGCACCAAATTTCTCTGGGTTCGCATCGATCCCTCGTTCAGAAACGAGGAAGCCGAGTAACTTTCTGCCAGGAACTCAGAATGTGCACTTTGATGGGTTAAGCTTGATATCATACCTTCTCAGGTTGGCAAAGGTTTCAGCAAGGTCAGCCAGCAGGTCGGAACCTTTACGTGACTTGACCATAATGTCAACCATGTATGCTTCCACATTCCGACTGATTTGAGTGAGTAGACACTTCTGAATCATCCTCATAAATGTGGCTCCAGTGTTCTTGAGACCGAATGGCATGGTGACATAACAAAAACACCCGAATGGAGTGACGAAAGTTGTTTTTATCTCATCGGGTCCATACAGTCGGATTTGACGGTACCCGGAATAGGCGTATAGAAAAGACAGACGCTCACACCCTGCAGTCGAGTCGACGATCTGGTCGATGCGGGGGAGAGGAAAATGATCTTTTGGGCAGGCCCGGTTGATATGCTTGAAGTCAATGCACATGCGAAGTGAGTCGTCCTTCTTGAGGACTATGACAACATTGGCGAGCCACTCGGAGTGGTAAATCTCTCAGATGAACTCGGCTTCTAGGAGCCGAGCCACTTCCTCACCAATTGCTTTTCTCTTCTATACGGCAGACTGTCGAAGATGTTCCTTGACTGGTTTTACTTTCGGGTCGACTCGCAAACGATGCTCAGCCAGTCCCCTGGGTACACCCGGCATGCCAGAAGGTTTCCATGCAAAGATGTCCCAGTTCTCACAGAGGAACTGGATGAGCGCTTCTTCCTATTTGTTGTTGAGTGATGTTGAGATATGAGTAGGAGCAGCATTAGGATCGGTCGGGTGAATATGAATCGGCTTGGTTTCACCGGACGACTGAAATGCAGAATCTGTGGGAGGCTTCTTGGAGCGCAGCAAATCACTCGGATCTGCATTTTTCCGGTATTCTTGCATTTCGACTGCTGCCATTTGTGCATCGGTGATTTTTGAGCCCTTCTGGAAGCACTCTTCTGCCGATTGTCAGTGATAGTGATCACTCCTCTAGGACCATGCATTTTCAATTTGAGATACATGTAACATGGTCGAGCCATGAAACGTGCATAGGCAGGCCTACCCAGAATAGCATGATAAGCACTCTGGAAATCCACTACTTCAAATGTCAAGTTTTCCTTGCGGTAATTCTTGGAATCACCAAAAACTACATCAAGGGCGATCTGGCCGAGTGATTCAGCCTTCTTGCTAGGTATAACGCCATGGAAACTCATATTGCTTTCACTAAGCTTGGGCATCGGAATGCCCATTCCCTTCAAGGTTTCAGCATAAAGGATATTCAGGCCGCTACCACCATCCATTAGCACTTTGGTCAGTCGAGTGCCTTCAACAACTGGGTCGGCCACCAACGCTTGCCTCCTAGGGGTGGCGATACACACTGGGTGATCAGACTGGTCGAATGTGATGGCAGTCTGAGACCACTTCAAATAATTGGGTGTTGCCGGAGCAACCATGTTTACTTCTCTGTTGATAACTTCAGTCGACTCTTGCTCTCCACATCGGAAAAAATCATCAGAGTGGAATTGACGTTGGGAAAACCATCGTCATCTTCTTCCTTATCCTCATCCTTGTCCAACTCCTTTTCCTTCTCATTGGGTTGCTTTTCTCGGAACTGCTAGATCAAAACTCGACAATGTCGAGTGGTATGTTTAGGATAATTCATATTGCCCTCTTCATCCTTCTTGATGTGCATGTGACATGGCAAAACTAACACATCATTTCCGGCTTGATCTTTCACTTTCTTGGGGGTCCAGGGCCCTTTGGGCTTCCCCTTGAACTTTCCTTGAGCCACGACTAAGGCTTCACCAGGAGCGGCTGGCTCGGCCTTGCGCTTCTGTTTCCGACTGGAATTCCCTCCTCCGGTTTCCTGGGCGACTGTTTTGTGCTTGCCACTCCGGAGTCGGTCTTCCTCTTCGCCGTTAGCGTATTTGGTGGCAATCTCCATCATCCGAGTCAGGGACATATCCCCTGTCCGACCGAATTTCAGATTCAACTCTCGATACTTAACGCCTTCTTTGAAGGCACAAACTGCTTGGTGATCTGACACATTCTCCACTGTATGGTGTAACGTGATCCATCTCTAGATATAATCTCTCAAGGTTTCATTCGGTTTTGCACGCAGTGCTCCAATTCTATTAACCCTACTGGCCGTTTGCAAGTACCTTCAAAAGTTCTAACAAACACTCGGGCAAGTTCTTCTCAACTGAATATACTGCCGGGTGCTAACTGAGTCAACCATGCTCTGGCCGAGCCTTCCAACATCAGAGGAAGGTGCTTCATGGCCACTTCATCATTGCCGCCACCAATTTGTACAGCCACTCGGTTGTCTTCAATCCAAGTGTCAGGCTTAGACTCACCAGTAAACTTGCTGACTCCAGTCGCCAACCTGAAGTTGGGAGGAATCACTGTAGCCCTGATGCCTCTGCTGAAACACTCGGGATCTGAAACGTGCACTCTGCTACCAATCGGGTAATCTCTGTCATGGCCTTCTCTGTGTGCTCTGTTCCTGTCAACCAGACCTTGAACGAGAATAGATCTCGCATCAAAGCCAGGCTCCCTTGGGTCGACTGGTACTCTTCGCCGCCGTTGTGGGGGCGTCTATCATCATGCTGCCGATGCACATACGACCCACTCCTCGGAGGAGGCGTGGGCACTCGACGACGGTCATCGTGGCCGAGTCGGTGATCATATTGCTCGTGGTTTCTGTACTGATCTTGCCTGTGCCCACGTCCTTCACGCCGCGGGGGCGATCTTGGGCTGTGAGCCGACTGAACCGTATCTGCCATCATAGATCTGCTATGAATCCTATTCCACGACTGAGATACTGCTGTGTTTTGCTCTCCGGCTGCCTGGAGTAAGGCCCGGATTTGCATCAAACCTTTGCGAGCCTCCGACTAGGAAGGCTGAATTGACTCTGCTATGCGGGCCACTGCCGTGAGATTTTGAATCGGAGTGCGATATACATGAGGTTGAGGCAGAAAAAGTTGTCGTCGACTGGACTCAGGGATCCACTGTCGAGCACGCTCGTCGAGTGCGCTCAGCCAAGTTGGCCAGGCGCGCTTCCTCCAAGGCCCGGGCTTCGGGGGTTTCCCTAACGATGAGTGTGAAGCGCATCCATATTGCGGCGGCGAACCTCTTCCCTCCGCTGCGAAGAAAGGGGCTCCTGGCGGTACTCCTCGTGAACGCGCGACGGATCGCCGCCGCCATCACCACCATCGTCACGGGGGAAGCCAGGAGGACTGCGTGGTCCGTTGACCATCAAGACTTCTGCCGCGGGATCGCTGCTGTCGCACTCGGATGCGGTCTCGACGGAGCTAGTCGACAGGTCGAACAGGCCATAGAGAGTTTCGTCGGGCTCGATTGCCGCGACTTGTGGGGTGGCCGACTGACGGGCCACCGTGTGTCTCACCCACCGCTGGAGCCACGACCGAGCGGAACACTTGCGGCGGCGAACGGCGGGGGGGCGAGGACACCATAGGAGCCGACCGATACTAGGTTGACGGCTGCCAGAGAAGGATGCACGCGCGGAAGTGCGTCGCCCCGCGGACGAGGAGCGCCTCGACGTCGAGTGGAGCTTCCTGAAGCCAAGCGGAGTCGTCGGCCATGAAAACAAGCGCGCCGAGACGGATCTCGCGGTCCTCAGCCAGTCCGCAGGCGGAAACCATGATGATGAGAATCGGAAAAAATCGCAACTCCACCAAAAAGTCGCTAAGACACCGGCCCCACGGTGGGCGCCAACTGTCGTGGATCTAAGACTGACAGTAGAATGGGGATAGGTATGAGGAGGCAAGATCCTAGCTATGGCTAAGTTGTACACACGAGTTTTACGAGTTCAGGCCCTTCGCGGAGGAAGTAATAGCCCTACGTCTCGGTGCCCGGAGGTGCTCGACTGAATTATGTGTGTGTGTGTGTGTGTTACAGGGGGTGCAAACCCTTGTGCCAGTGGAGGGGGTGGCTTATATAGAGTGCGCCCAGACCCCAGCCAGCCCATGTTACAAGGGGTTTAAGGTACATAAAGAGATGGCGTTACAGGTAACGCCAGTAATAAAGTGACATAAATGATTATTTAGTCTATGGGGTAAACGCCCGACCGTTGCTGTGTAGAGTGACTTTAGATCTTCTATCTGTCGAGTGATAATTCTTTCGGTCGAGTGTCTTCGGGTCTTCCAAGTGGAATGCTTTTGGTCGTGTGGATGATACTATCTCTTGAATGCTTCTGGTTTTAGGGTGATGTCCTAGGGGGGGGGGGGTGTTTAGGTCAGGCCTATGACCCTACCCTGGGTACATACCTACATCACTCGGTCCATGGCATGGGTCAGAGTAGAGGAAGGTTGATCCATGGTTTGGCCAAAGGGGTGATGAGCGAGGAAGAAGTAGAAGGCCCCCTCTCATATCTTGGTGCGCGAGCAAGTCTGTCGAGGTGGAAGAAGCCTGTCATTTCGTGACGGCGTTGGTGACCTTGGCGTGATGTCGTTCGCCGGTTTATGGGCGGATCAAGCAACCGTCTGGTCTCTCGATCCCCCCTTCACTAATTTTGGTGAGAAGAGGGGAGGGATGAAAGGGTGGAGGGGTGGGAGATGAGGTCGCCGATTTCTGTTGGTTGTGGGGGCGAGGGCGGAGAGAGGGGAGTGAGCGACGCCGGTGAAGTCTATGGATCTAGAGAGGGAGGGGAACAAGAGAGTGAGTGGTGCGGAGAGGGAGTGGATAGAGTGCAGTCGTTCGGGAGAGGACAACAAGTCGTATAGAAGGGGTATAATGGGAATATCATAAAAATAAAGCTTTATTTATACATGTACACTATATATATTTAGAATAACATAAAATATTTTCTCAATAAATTACTTAAAAATATCCAAGAAATTATGGATGGCTGACTATCATTATATAAAGGGGGAATCCGTTCTTTGCTCGTGGAGAAATGTAACATAGTTTTTTATGGGCAATATACCACATATCCTAAATAGTAGATATTCGTGAGAATAACCATCAACATGTGATTTAGAGGTGAGCCTAAAATTATTAAAATTGGGATGTCACTCAATCTACTAGAAACCGCTCATTTCTTGGATTTGTTTATATTAGAATACCTTTGTAGGTCATAAAAACTAATGGATTTGATTGTGCTTCGAAGATGTCGATTGACAAAGACCCTGATGTAACGATGATGGAGGGGGCTAAGAATTCAACGAGTTTTACGTAACCAAAAGAGGTGCATGCAAATAATTGTTCTTCTTTGTATGTATGTTGCACATGATATAATACTCAAAATGTATATTTCTATATATATTTAATTTTGTAGAATATGAGAGAGATGGAGATGGATTATGTCGGGGTTCAAAAAGAAACCCATTCAGAGAGTTTTTGGGGCGACGTTATTGGAAGAGGACAAAAATTCACCATGTTTTATACAACAAAAAGATGTGCAAGTGATGATATCCCACAACAACGATGCACTCACAATAAAGCATACCAGCTGGAATTACGATAAATGTTTATGGCAACATTTATTTCCAACTGGTATTCCGATGAGTAAGTTCAATGATGTTCATATAACTCAAGGAAAATATTTCAAAAGCCCCTAGCAACGCACGAGCATTCTAATAGTGGTAGTAGGGGATCACCCTGACGAACCCCACGGGAGGTGGCGAAATAGGGCCTGGCTTCACCATTAATGTTGGCTGCAGTTCTACCACTAGAAACTAGATGCATAACCCTCGCAATCCATTGGGGGTCAAAGCCTTTCCGGACGGGGACCTCTTTCTCAAGATGATGGGAGGGCTCAGTCTCTCGGCGATGCTCATATGAGGTAGGGCGTGTGTGCGTGTGTTCCCTGGGACGAGTGTATGCGAAAATCAAATTCGGCTATTGGGAGCATATGCTCCTGCCCATCAAAAATGTTATTTTTTTAAAAAATAAATAAATATGATCATTGTCACACCAAAACGCCACCTGTAAACTTTTAGGAGGAAAGCTTAAGTACTGTAATCTGTGCAAAAAGAAACAAGTCGAACGGGAAATATTACCTTTAAATGTTACATTTTTTTATTTTTTTATCGACGAAGCACTGTCATCCCGTTTCACATAGAATTAGCAAGCACACTTGTTACACTAACAAGAATATCTATGTGAACCAACCTGTGGTTGGATGGTTAGAGCCCATCAGGGGTCAAGTCCTGATACTCGCATTATTCATGTATTTATTTCAGGATTTTCGGTGATGTACTTTCAGTGGGAGGAGACGTTTTCGGTGATGTACTCTGTTAATTTTATTTTTATAAAAATCATAAATCCAAAGTATTAAGTCGCCCGGAGATCTTTTTTCATTTATTAAATCGTCGTGAGATCTGATCCGATGGAGACAAAATGAACGGCGAGATCGATAAAATAAGCAGGAACCCAGGGGCCAGGGTGCAAAACCAAGGAGTCCAGCATCGTCACACCTGTATACTTCCAGAGTTTTTATTTTTCTATAGATCAGATCGGGTCGGGGCGAGGAGAGGAGAGGAGAAAATAAAAGCAAACTGGAGAGGCCCTCTGTTCCTCTCCCTACCAACCATCTTCCTTAGCGACGAGGCCACCCCGAGTTCCACAGGAAAGAAGCGCGACCGGAGGAGGAAGAAGAGGAGCAAGATGTCGTCGGTGTTCAGCGGCGATGAGACGGCGCCCTTCTTCGGCTTCCTCGGCGCCGCCGCCGCGCTCGTCTTCTCATGTACGATCGCCTCTCCTCCCTCCTCCCCTCCTCCCGATCGAGCGACACCTTTACGAAAAGCTGAGATTCATTAGATGTCAGAGGGTTCCTCTCCCCTCTCCGGTCGGGCTCGCGGTCGCGCCTTCGCTCGATCTGCCGGTCCCCGCGGCCGCGCTGCGAGTTCCGTGCCCCGATTCGCTCGATTTGGGATCCCTCCACGCTGGATCCGGCTAGAGGGAGATTTGACCGGTTTCGTTTGCAGGCATGGGGGCGGCCTACGGGACGGCCAAGAGCGGGGTCGGGGTGGCGTCCATGGGGGTCATGCGGCCAGAGCTCGTCATGAAGTCCATCGTGCCCGTCGTCATGGCGGGTGTGCTCGGAATCTACGGCCTCATCATCGCCGTCATCATCAGCACCGGGATCAACCCCAAGGCCAAGCCCTACTTCCTCTTCGACGGCTACGCTCACCTCTCCTCCGGGCTCGCCTGTGGCCTCGCGGGGCTCGCCGCCGGCATGGCCATTGGCATTGTCGGTGATGCTGGAGTCAGGTAAAGATGCACCTGCTGCTTTTATTTGTTTGACTTTAACCTTTCGTCTTTGACTTTTAAGCGGTATGTGTATGCTCGTAGCTAGTTAGTGCTGTGCATTACGGTTTGATTAATAATTAGCGCTGCATTAGTTTATGCCCAATGAGCATCATGGATCTGTTTTTCCAAAACAGACGTGGCTACTCCCTTTGTGATTAGTTTATTAATGTTGATATTGGTAGTAGCATGTATTTCTACAAAGCGAGAATTATTTCTTTCGTTATTTTTAGCCTGGGTAATTAAGAACGAAATCTCCTAGAATCCTATGATATTGTGGATCCTTCTGTTTGTAATCCATCCAATCTATATGGTAATAAATAGAGTCAGTTATGTGTTTGAATGATCTTGCTCGTACTTGTGACTATGGAATTATCTCTAGATTTTATCATAAATTTAATGCAGAAAACATCGCAAGTGACTTTAATTTAACATTTTTTCATACTATTATGATAACTTTATTGCTATAATATACGATGAACATATAGTATATGCTGATATTGCGCTTATGTAGTTCTGATGTGAGCAGCAAGTATTGAGGGCACTACCTTAAGTTATTGTTTGGTCTTTGTATCTGTAAGACCTGATGTTTAAATAATAGCTGTGTATTGGTTATAAGACATTTTGCCTGCAATATTTTGAAACAATATTGCAGATTTACATTCGAAAGTACATGTTCTTGGATAAGCTTGTGATTTGATTCTGACATATTTGATTTGCAATAAATGTTTAATGTCGACTATATTATACTCCTTGAACCAATATTGGAGTATTACTATTTGGAACAGTTACTATGTTACTCTATGATGTGGTTGATCAGTGTTCCCTTCACAGTTTTTCAGTTTCATATTGATACTGTTTTGTATGGGGGCTGCACTGCAAGCCTCCTACAGTTGAATCCAGTGTTGACCTCTTGTGGATTTTGATTGCAGGGCTAACGCGCAACAACCAAAGCTGTTCGTGGGTATGATCCTTATCCTCATTTTCGCAGAAGCACTTGCCCTTTACGGTCTCATCGTGGGCATCATCCTGTCGTCCCGTGCCGGCCAGTCCCGTGCGGATTAGGCGCCTCGCTCTACCATTCTGCAATTGCCACACAGGCTACATTCTTGAGAAGCTGAAGCATTGAAAAGTTCTAATTTTGATGTATTAAGGAGATATTTGTAGATTATTAAGGAAGGTGACACTTCCAGTACCGTTTTCGTTCTTTTTGGGTTGTGGTGGGCGTTTGCTGTTCGTGCAGAGGATTTTGGGGTAGGCTGGATTGCTGCTCCTGGTTATATGGGTTTTAATCCTACTGGTGGTGAATAAAAACACGCATTGTAGCTAAATAATAAATTTATGATTATATTATGTTCATCTCTTTTCTCCACTCTAATTCCTTGATTCAAATTCATACTCTTTTTCTGCATGGTTAGAAAATTAATGTGGTTTGTCTGCTTTGCTGCTAAACATTTGTTGAAGCCACAAACTTGCAATTCATATAGGCTACAAACTTGGCTTATGTGTAGCATGGCTTATTTTTTGGCGAACAATTTACCCAACTTTCGTCTGTTCACTGTTCTAATACGCTACTCCCTCCGTTCACAATTATAAGATGTTACACTCTGAGATTAATTGTCGGCGATTTAGTACAAAGTTGTAGAGGGAGTAATGAATCAGATGTATATAGACGCATTTTGTAGTCCATATTGAAATATGAGAAACATTTTATAACAGTGAACAGTGGGGGTACATTCTAAAAGCTGATGTTTCAAAGAATTTACGGAGATAACTAATACCCAGAACCTACACATCCTTGTGTAGCAGTAACTCATGTGTGAATCATGACAGCAAGATTCAGAGATGTTCCATGAGAAGTTTAACTGAGGAGAACATGATCTCTAGCTGAAATACAACGGTAAATCATCAAGTACACATACTAGAGTTCAATATACTGTCTGTCTCGATCCACTGTTTGAAACACAACACATATGAGAAGTTTTGTTCTTGCTAACAAAGGGACACTATCTGTCCACTGTCTGAAACACAACACAGATGAGGAATGTTGTTCTCCCTAACAAAGGGACACTATCTGTACAGCTTAGCAAGATCGTCCTGATAACCCTTCTTGATGACCTCCCTCTTGAGCTTGAGGGCAGCGGTGACGAGACCCGACTCGGGGGTCCATGGCTCCGGTATCAGCTTGATCCTGGCAGGGATCTCAAACTTCTCCAGCCGCGATTGCTTACCAGCCTGAAGACCAATTTAGAGCAACGGCACAGTACAATCAATCACGCGTGCAACGGTTAGCAAACGACTGAAAATTCGATCAGAGTGCAGGAGAAACACGGACCTTTGCCAACGACTGTAGAACTTCTTTGACAGTCTCTTGCTTCTGGCACAGATCGGGGAAATCAGAATATGCAATCCCTTGTTTTGAGGCCCAGTTCTCTAGCTCACCGTGCGCAGCTACAACGAGTGCAACACAGTAGTTTTGGGAGGGATCCGCGTGGACCATGATGTTGTCAACATACGGGCTCACACTCAAAGTAGCCTCCACCTGTGATCGTGTACTTCGTTAGGAAGAGAGCTACTAGCTACTTGTTTGGCCTGGTCGTAAGTCGAGAAGTGCTGAAATAGCCGTGTGTTTGGCCAGAAAAAGAAACCGTATTACCTTTCCTAGCGATACATATTCACCATGTTGAAGCTTAACTATATCCTTCTTCCTGTCAATGATTTCGAGGCAGCCATCTGGGTGCAAACGCCCAATGTCACCAGAGTAGAACCACCTCATTCCTCTCTCATCATCCTGAACAAGATACATACTTTTACGATTTCTTTTTAATCACAACATAGACAGCTTTGTAATATTACTGTGGTTGGTAACATACCTTGTAGACCTCATTTGTTTTGGCCTCATTTTTGAAATAGCCTTTGGTTACATTTGGGCCTCCAATAATGATTTCTCCCCGAGGCATTGGTGAATCAGATGTCAAGTATCCACCTTCAACCCAATCTATCAACTATCATGTAGAGTTACAATTATGTTAGTAAAGAATTGAATCTGAAGGAAAGGGAGAAGAATAAAACTCGATGGGCAAAGACAAAATCCACTAATTGTTAACGCATAGGTTCTTTTTGCGCAATATTATGTGTTTCTAGTTTTATGCTTAGGGGCATGAAAATATAACTGCAAGGCACTAGATAGACAAAATTGCCATGCATATTAACTTGGACTAACTGCAAAGTTACCGATCTGGTAGCACTATCCACACACATGGAAGAATTACACCAACCATTTGAAAACATAAGCTGATCCACAAACGAAATATTAACATGTCCTTCACAACTTGGGGAACACCTTCAATACGTACCTCGTCAGACATCTTTCTAGGGCAAAGATACACCATTAACAGTAAATATATGTATGAACATAATAGCTTTGCTATGGAAAGTGGAACTACAAACCATATCAACATTATGAAATGATAAAGTATATCTTTCTTTTATACCTTAATGAACGAACAAGACAATGGAGCACCAACACGACCAACAGATGTGTCATTGTACTCAGAGAATGTCCCGCCAGCACACGTTTCAGTTAGACCATATCCTTGCCCTATTGGAGCCCTGTAACAGCAAAACTCGGCCGATCAATTTCTGGGCTTGTAAATGTATGAAATGTATATAATACACCAGTTATATTTGAAATGTATGAAATCCAAACACAGCAAGTAATAGTGGAGTATAAACATAATTGCTGTCAACAGAAAGAACTTAAGATAACTTCTTTTTGCAAAAAAAACTGAGGATCTATATATCTCACCCAAGGCATATATTGATAAATCTCTGAGTTTCTCCAGACAGAGGCGCTCCGCCTGAAAGTATAAAGCGAATCCGGCCTCCCAAGATTGCATGCACTTTCTGGAAGACAAGCATGTCCCACACAAGCTTCTCTAATCCCCATGCACCAAACCAACTTCCATTGACAGCAGCTAGCCGACGGCTGTAGGCGATATCAAATAGTTTCTTGGCTACACCACCCTTTGCATCAACCTAAGTTCATCTCAATATTAACAACAATTCAGTACAGAGATTAAAAAACACAGAAAAGAAATAGATGATGGCACCGTAGAGGGCAATACATTTTTTCTCACGCCATCACGAACACGGTCAAGTATAGCAGGTACCGCAGTCATAAGTGTTGGCCTCAGTGCAGAGGCATCACCTTTGGTCCCCTTTTTAATTTTATTTGATGTATCAGTCAGGGTCAATGGTGATCCATATCCTATAGAAGCCCCAACAGCAGATATAATCGTCTAGACCACACATTTACAGAAATGTAATTAGTATAAGTATACTGATGCCACGAAATAAATTGAAATACTGATATGACACACTATACCTACCTCAGCTGCCAACTCAAGAATGTGTGCAAGCGGGAGGTACGCCAAGTAGACATCCTTCTTACCAAGTGCAGGCACAATAGTCATAACAGCTGATGCTGTAGCCAAGACATTGCGATGGCTCATCATGACACCCTGTGGAAAATGTACAAATGAGAATAATGTTTCCTCGATCAGCAGGGCTGTAGAGCAGATGAACTCAGAAAGGACATGCATTAGTGGTCTACATATCAGGAGTGTTCCACCATGAGTACATGAGCATTAGCAGACAATTGAGCACCTCCGATAAAACTAGACCAAAAATTAAATATAGTGAACATGGATTTGAACAAACCTTGGGCATTCCGGTGCTCCCACTTGTATACATTATCACTGCTGTATCAGATGGGAGAGGTAAATTTGCTTCGATAGGTGTTTCCAACCCTAGCCTCTCTACCTCTTCAAATGACTCGACTCTCCAGTTAGTGCATTGTTTAGCCAAGGATACTTCACTTGAGACACCGTCCTCACTTATGTAGACGACATGTTTCAAAGTATCAAGTTGCCCATTTATATCAATAAGTTTTTTTAGTTCTTTCCGTCCACAGATCACAGTAGTTGCCTCAGTCTAAAGAGTCAAAAAATAACAAGATTAGCAACTGTACCACACAGCAGAAACATAAGGTATGCTTTATTCTGATAAAATAGATATGCCAACCATTTCCTTAAGTGATAATATAAAAAAATGATATTGTGGTAACTGTTGCTTGCATTTTTGGTGCCTACCAACAAAAGACAATGCTATAACTAAAAAAATCAGTTGTCTTGAGTTCATGGATGCACAGAGTATATAGTGAACCGACCTCATTTAGTGAGTGACAAAGTGCTCCCTCTCCCAAGGAGGCATAAATGGTGACCACTGTAATGTTTTGTCTGAAGCATGCCTTGGAAACAGAAAAAAAAATGGTTAGAGAACTTGCAAATGATTTACAGAGCAGAATGTTAACATAATGCAAGTAACATAACAAACACACGCTTTTTCCAAAAATAAAATAAAATAAGAAAAATACTCATAAAGTAATTAAGCTGAAGCAATTCCATGTTCAGAAAAAGAAAACAATGTTTATGTGGAGAAACAGGATTTTTTATATAGATTCATATCTCCATCGTTAGTCTACTTCTTTTTGCCTCATTATGTTCATCTAGATCACTAACATTATTCAGTTTATATGCAAGGATGATGATGGACTATCTGGTCTTTAGTATCTTTGAAATGTTCCAACCCTAGCATTTACATGATATTGTCAAAAGAGTAAGAATAGGAACATATATCCCGCTTCATGGAAAAATTTACTTGTAACATGGCCATAGCAACCTGCATAGCCCCGCGTTCATAAATGTGTTAAACTGAAGGGGTCCTATTTGAGATATCAGTCTTGGCTTGGGAAGCCTGATCCTGCCAGGATCCCAACCCCTGCCAATCCCAGTTCATGCAAGTTAGGACTGGGCCAAGACCTTGAACGGGATCGGACCTCCCAAATAAGGACTTGCTTTTACAGAACTTACGAGAATGTATAACTATTGTCGTGGCATGCATTTTCCTATCTTTATGCAAGCTATTACTATAATGTTTTAACACCTTTGAAAATGCAGAACCAGCATCCTGTAGTATATATTTAGGCAAAGCTTGCATTTTCGAGATGGCAGTTGAAGATACATGAAGACCAATATGCACAAATATAATTTAGGTACTTGACGGCTTGATGCACGGAAGGCCGAAAGCACGGCACATGTTTTTGCTAATTTTAGTACATTGGTGGAGAAGTTACCTGCAACGCAATCTGCCACTCAGCTCGCGTATCAGCAAAGATAGCAACACGCTCGTCCTTCTGGTGCCCAATTTGGATCAGACCGGATGAGAAGTTGCATACAGCCTTGAATGCTTCGATGTAAGTTTTCCACTCATACTCCCCCAGATGGAGCTTCTCGAATGATCTTCCATCAGCAGCCACCTCTGTTTCCCTTGAAATGAGCTTCCTGGTGCCGTGCAGGGGCATGTAGGCATACTGCTTGCAGGACTGTTCGAATAGCTCGGCGAGCGTGAAAATCCCTTCCCAGTGCGTCTCGACGGGCTGTTCGGACCTGTAGTTACGGATGGCATAGCCAGGCTCACCACCCACATCGACGGGCAGACCCCTTTTCTTCTCAGCCTTCTCAGCCTTCCTCTTGGTGAGCATCAGAGATGCCACAAACGGGATGACAAAACCGATGAAATAAGGATTCATGTTTCTTGAAATACAGGCTTATAATATTTTTTTAGCTCAAGGCGCGTCGAATCAGAGAGGCCTTGAAAGGATAAACCTGAAACAATTCTTCCATGAGGTGAGATGTTCTCCAAACATAGCGTGATTTAGAGATAGTAACACTGTCAGTGATATAATTCATTTTCTCTTCTAGAAGGCTACAATTATAGGACCAATTACAGATGACTGTGCACATAGAAATTAGAATGCTGATACGTATAGCAGAATTCGGATCCTTGAGTTCTGGAAACCAAACCCAACGGAGTAAGGGCTAGAGAGACAGAGAGACGGGAGGGAGAGCTGGGAGCGGTACCTGGGGGCTGGGGTGAGGCTCGGCCGGCCGGGAAGCAGGGGAGGGCTCTGGGGAGGTTGAGGAAGGGAGCAAATGTTGCAATGCGGGTGGCGGGGAGTAGTAGGAGGGAACAGGCGGAGAGGGAGAGATGGAGGTGACGGCGACGGCAACGGCAAGGACGGCGGGGCGGAGGACGCGAGGAGGCGGCGCCGTCGGAGGATGGTGGGTGGGTGGAGGGTGGAGCTGTTCTGGCGGTGCAGGACTGCGGGGGTTTAGGGATCTCCGCGGCGATCTATCTGGTGGCATCGCAGGCTTTGCTGCTGCTGGCGGCCATCCGCCTTGGTTTCTCCGTCCTTGTCTTTTCCTCTGGCTTTCCGAGAAGCTCCTCGTACTGGAGTTTCTCCACGTGTATGCAACTCTTCATGCGAAATTTCAATGTACTCCCTTAATTCTGATGTTTTTTTTGCGGGTTCAAAACTTGTATTACTCAGATAATATCAGTACAATCCATCGCAATCAGTTCTAACACATCCGGAGGAGCCGAACCAATCCAGGTCACGGTTCTACCTTGAGCTCTACCGAACGCAGCTAGACTATCGCTGGCCTTATTTTGCGACCGCAAGACATGAGTAATACAAGATTAACGAAGACTAAGAAGATATCTAATCTCCTTTACCAGAAAAGCATAAGCAGACTGATCACAACCATCACATGTGATCATAGATACACCACAAAAGAGTCCAATTCGACTGTAATAGGCAAATCTGATCGCTGTAAAGCATAAGAGATGTCCGTTATACAGGCACACAGTTCAGCCTCCAAAGCATCTCTACAGGAGAATAGAGCCCTGCACGCCGAAAAGATGATCTTGCCGTCCGAGTCTCTCAGAATCATCCCTGCTCCAGCTATTTCACTTGAGACAAAAGACCCATCTGTATTAAGTTTTACCCATCCATTCACCGGCCTAGACCACGTCGGTAGAGCACCCACCGCTGCACTTGTGTGCTTAGTGGCACCGTCCAGACCGATCGTCAGCTTTCCTTTAGCAGGGTCACAACGTGAGTTTGACTTTACTGCCATCAAGGACTCCATATAGCTTTGCAAGAACCTGATGGATACGTCCATTGGCGGAGCAGGCTTTGAGTGTACTAGCTCATTCCTTACATACCAGCATCTCCAGAATATCATCAACAGTATGCACCGTTCCAAACCGCTCAAAATAGCTAGGACATGTAGCAACCATTCCTTGCCAGTAGGGATGAATGTTTCTATATTGGGCAGTCTCCAAATTTTTGCCATTGACCTGTATAGATCCCGGCCATATTGACACTTCACAAAGGGGTGAAAATTGTCTTCTGTTGCAACTCCACAAACTGGGCATGTACTAGTAATTTCAAGGCTAATCCTGCATTTATTTTTCTAGGTTGGTAGACTGTCCGTTGCCACTCGCCATGCAAAATTTGCAATCGAAGGTGTAGCGCCGCAATTCCAAATGAACTTCCAGCACCCCCTGGCTCCCGTTGGCGCTGAACTAGAGGAGGCCACGGACCCTTGGTGCAGCTCATCAAACGCCAGACGATAGGCGCTCCTAAATGTGAAGACTCCATACTTTTCAGGTGCCCATGCAAGGAAATCATCATCTAGTCTCGGAGAAGCCCTGATCTTCAGGATCTCTTCAACATCAGCAGCAACGAAATAGCGAGAGAGCAGCTCAACCTTCCAAGATCCATTATCATTTAACAAGGCAGAGACAAAACGCGCACGGCACACGCCTTGCCGTGAGATGGGTCTGAATGAAAAGGGTCGGGGGATCCAGTTGTCTCGCCACACTCTTATGCTTCTGTCGTTTCCAACATGCCATATTAACCCTTTCTTTAGTAAGTCTAGACCATGGCTGATTGCTTGCCATGAGGAGGCATTATCCGTGAAAACAGTATCCTCAAGCTTGCCGTGTGGGTAGTATCATGCTTTGAGAACTTGTGCACATAGGCTTTCCGGTCTGGATATTAAATGTACTCCCTTAATTCTGATTTTTTTTAAATAAGATGTATATAGACTTATTCTACTATGTTTATCTACTCATTTTCATCTATATGTAGTCTATATTAAAATATTGTCTCATAATTTGGAACATAGGTGGTAGTTTTCTCTGTCTAATGTCACTTTTTTCCCTCAATGCATCTAAGCACCTTTCTTAAACAATTTTTTGCGCTACTATTTTCCCTGAGAAAACAAGTCTCGCCCTTCAATTTCGTTTCTGAAACGACAACACCCAATACTAGAGTTCATAAACTGCCTCGACTGCAACACAGACATGGACAGTCATTGAAAACAAAACGAAACATTCAAGTCTTGAACTTGAGACTGCTGATCTCGGATATCATATTAAATTTATGCTTTGGTCAGTTGTTTCAAAAGTCTGAACTGATGAAAAATGGCAGACAAATACTTCAATAGTCTTTACACACGGTCGCACCTTGGATATGCACGTATCCGCACTACCTACTCAAGCCCTCCTAATTGACCTTTGTCATCATAAGTGTGTGACGACAATCAACAAACACTCATGCTTATCATCCACCATTGCTAACTCCAAAACAACCCTTGCAGATGGTACCCAACTTTGACCATATTTCTTAGTGGTGCCCTTGCCAAACTGGGATTAGTGTATAGGGTTTCGTTGCATGTAGTTTCCATTGAAATTGAGCTAAATGATGTATGCCAACATTCGAGGGAGAAATTTTGCTAGTCATTTTGCCATATGGTTCTTACAATTCAGTAATAGCAAAATTGTAATGCCATTTCACACTTTGTATACTACACCGCATATGTAGTGGCACATGCACCCAAGAGAAGGGTTGGGGAGCAAATGCTACAAATGTACCAATGGAAGGAAGCATAGAGAATTAATTGGTAAATACTGGTAATTTTGCAATTACAGTTCCACGGTTTAGAGGGTTTAGTGCAGGAGTGACTATGTTCATTGTCGAGTTCATGTCCCTCAACTTTGATCTGCTATCGCGCAGACTGCACAAGACCCACATTGTCCATGATGTCCTTGGTGCAATACGTGGACTTATGGATGGGTGTTCATCAAACTACTCTGTCCACGGCAGCGAACGCCCACTCCTGGCATTGGAGCTCTTTTGGTATCTACAATGCCAAGTCTTGTAACCTGGCCATGTTTAGGGGCTCTATCATTGCCCCCACACTAGAAGCTCTCTTGGTGATCTTAGGCTCCTCTTCATGTCAAGGTGTTTTTTTTGCTTGCTATCCACGAAAAGTGTTGGACCGCGGACCGGTTTGCTCGTGGGTTGATTTCGCACCCACTATGTAGTGCCATCTGTGACCAGAAATCCCAGATCAGGCTTCATCTCCTTGTCGATTGTTCCTTCACCCATCAAGTCTAACATGATGTTTTTGTTGGAAATATGCCCTAGAGGCAATAATAAAAGTATTATTATTATATTTCCTTGTTCATGATAATTGTCTTTTATTCATGCTATAACTGTATTATCCGGAAATCGTAATACACGTGTGAATACATAGACCACAATATGTCCCTAGTGAGCCTCTAGTTGACTAGCTCGTTGTGATCAACAGATAGTCATGGTTTCCTGGCTATGGACATTGGATGTCGTTGATAACGGGATCACATCATTAGGAGAATGATGTGATGGACAAGACCCAATCCTAAGACTAGCACAAAAGATCGTGTAGTTCATTTGCTAGAGCTTTGCCAATGTCAAGTATCTCTTCCTTCGACCATGAGAGCGTGTAACTCCTGGATACCGTAGGAGTGCTTTGGGTGTATCAAACGTCACAACGTAACTGGGTGACTATAAAGGTGCACTACAGGTATCTCCGAAAGTATCTATTGTTTTATGCGGATCGAGACTGGGATTTTTCACTCCGTGTAAACGGAGAGGTATCTCTGGGCCCACTCGGTAGGACATCATCATATGCGCAATGTGACCAAGGAGTTGATCACGGGATGATGTGTTACGGAACGAGTAAAGTGACTTGCCGGTAACGAGATTGAACAAGGTATTGGATACCGACGATCGAATCTCGGGCAAGTAACATACCGATAGACAAAGGGAATTGAATACGGGATCGATTAAGTCCTTGACATCGTGGTTCATCTGATGAGATCATCGTGGAACATGTGGGAGCCATCATGGGTATCCAGATCCCGCTGTTGGTTATTGACCGGAGAACGTCTCAGTCATGTCTACATGTCTCCCGAACCCGTAGGGTCTACACACTTAAGGTTCGATGACGCTAGGGTTATAAAGGAAGTTTGTATGTGGTTACCGAATGTTGTTCGGAGTCCCGGATGAGATCCCGGACGTCACGAGGAGTTCCGGAATGATCCGGAGGTAAAGATTTATATATGGGAAGTCCTATTTTGGCCACCGGAAAATGTTCGGGATTTTTCGGTATTGTACCGGGAAGGTTCTAGAAGGTTCCAGAGTGGGGCCCACCTGCATGGGGGGACCCACATGGACGTGGGTAGTGGGGGCAAGGCCCCACACCCTGGTCAAGGCGCACCAAGATCCCCCCTTAGAAGGAATAAGATCATATCCCGAAGGGATAAGATCAAGATCCCTAAAAAGGGGGGATAACAATCGGTGGGGAAGGAAATAATGAGATTTCTTTCCTCCCACCTTGGCCAACGCCCCAATGGACTTGGAGGGCAAGAAACCAGCCCCTCCACCCCTATATATAGTGGGGAGGCGCATGGGAGCTATACACGAAGTTCTGGTGCAGCCCTCCCCCTCTCACAAGTACTCCTCCTCTCCCGTGGTGCTTGGCGAAGCCCTGCAGGATTGCCACGCTCCTCCACCACCACCACGCCGTTGTGCTGCTGTTGGATGGAGTCTTCCTCAACCTCTCCCTCTCTCCTTGCTGGATCAAGGCGTGGGAGACGTCACCGGGCTGTACGTGTGTTGAACGCGGAGGTGCCGTGCGTTCGGCACTTGATCATCGGTGATTTGAATCACGACGAGTACGACTCCATCAACCCCGTTCACTTGAACGCTTCCGCTTAGCGATCTACAAGGGTATGTAGATGCACTCTCCTCTCTCCTTCCCCTCGTTGCTGGTTTCTCCATAGATAGATCTTGGTGACACGTAGGAAAATTTTGAATTTCTGCTACGTTCCCCAACAGTGGCATCATGAGCTAGGTCTATTGCGTAGATTCTTTGCACGAGTAGAACACAAAGTAGTTGTGGGCGTTGATGTTGTTCAATATGCTTACCTTTACTAGTCCAATCTTGTTTCGACGGTATTGTGGGATGAAGCGGCCCGGACCGACCTTACACGTACTCTTACGTGAGACAGGTTCCACCGATTGACATGCACTTGGTGCATAAGGTGGCTAGCGGGTGCCAGTCTCCCACTTTATCGGAACGGATTCTATGAAAAGGGTCCTTATGAAGGGTAAATAGCAATTGGCATATCACGTTGTGGTTTTGCGTAGGTAAGAAACGTTCTTGCTAGAAACCCATAGCAGCCACGTAAAACATGCAAACAACAATTAGAGGACGTCTAACTTGTTTTTGCAGGGTATGCTTTGTGATGTGATATGGCCAAGAAGAATGTGATGAATGATATGTGATGTATGAGATTGATCATGTTCTTGTAATAGGATTCACGACTTGCATGTCGATGAGTATGACAACCGGCAGGAGCCATAGGAGTTGTCGTTATTTATTGTATGACCTGCGTGTCATTGAACAACACCATGTAATTACTTTACTTTTTTGCTAACCGGTAGCCAAAGTAGTAGAAGTAATAAGTTGGCGAGACGACTTCATGGAGACACGATGATGGAGATCATGATGATGGAGATCATGGTGTCATGCCGGTGACAAGATGATCATGGAGCCCCGAAGATGAAGATCAAAGGAGCTATATGATATTGGCCATATCATGTCACTACTCTATTTGATTGCATGTGATGTTTATCATGTTTATGCATCTTGTTTGCTTAGAACGACTGTAGTAAATAAGATGATCCCTTACAAAATTTCAAGAAGTGTTCTCCCCTAACTGTGCACCGTTGCTACAGTTCGTCGCTTCTAAGCACCACGTGATGATCGGGTGTGATGGATTCTTACGTTCACATACAACGGGTGTAAGACAGTTTTACACAGCGAAAACACTTAGGGTTAACTTGACGAGCCTAGCATGTACAGACATGGCCTCGGAACACGGAGACCGAAAGGTCGAGCATGAGTTGTATAGTAGATACGATCAACATGAAGATGTTCATCGATGATGACTAGACCGTCTCACGTGATGATCGGACACGGCCTAGTTGACTCGGATCATGTAATCACTTAGATGACCAGAGGGATGTCTATCTGAGTGGGAGTTCATAAGATGAACTTAATTATCCTGAACATAGTCAAAAGACCTTTTGCAAATTATGTCGTAGCTCGCGCTTTAGTTCTACTGTTTTAGATATGTTCCTAGAGAAAATATAGTTGAAAGTTGATAGTAGCGATTATGCGAACAATAGAAAGCTTATGTCCTTAATGCACTGCTTAGTGTGCTGAACCCCAAACGTCGTTTGTGGATGTTTCGAACATCGAACATACACGTTTTGATAACTACGCGATAGTTCAGTTAAATGGTTTAAGTAGAGGCACCAAAGACGTTTTCGAAACATCACGGAACATATGAGATGTTTCGAGGGCTGAAATTGGGATTTCAGGCTCGTGCTCACGTCAAGAGGTATAAGACCTCCGACGATTCTCTTAGCCTGCAAACTAAGGGAGAAAATCTCAATCGTTGAGCTTGTGCTCAGATTGTCTGAGTGCAACAATCACTTGAATTGAGTGGGAGTTGATCTTCCAAATGAGATAGTGATGTTTCTCCAAAGTCATTGCCACCGAGCTGCTAGAGCTTCGTGATGAACTATAACATATCAGGGATAAATAAGATGATCCTTGAGGTATTCACGATGTTTGACACCGCGAAAGTAGAAATCAAGAAGGAGCATCAATTGTTGATGGTTGGTGAAACCACTAGTTTCATGAAGGGCAAGGGCAAGAAGGGATACTTCATGAAACGACAAATCAGTTGCTGCTCCAGTGAAGAAACCCAAGGTTGAACCCAAACCCGAGACTAAGTGCTTCTGTAATAAGGGGAACAGTCACTAGAGCAGAATTACCCTAGATAGTTGGTAGATGAGAAGGCTGGCAAGGTCGATAGAAGTATATTGGATATACATTATGTTAATGTGTACTTTACTAGTACTCCTAGTAGCACTAGGGTATAAGATACCGGTTCGGTTGCTAAGCGTTAGTAACTCGAAATAAAAGCTACGGCATAAACGGAGACTAGCTAAAGGTGAGCTGACGATATGTGTTGGAAGTGTTTCCAATGTTGATATGATCAAGCATCGCACGCTCCCTCTACCATCGAGATTTGGTGTTTGCGTTGAGCATAGACATGATTGGATTATGTCTATCGCAATACGGTTATTCATTTAAAGAGAATAATGGTTACTCTATTTATTTGAATAATACCTTCAATGGTCTTGCACCTAAAATGAATGGTTCATTGAAATCTCGATCGTAGTGATACACATGTTCATGCCAAAAGATAGTAATGATAGTACCACCTATTTGTGGCACTGCCACGTAAGTCATATCGGTATAAAATGCATGAAGAAGCTCCATGTTGATGGATCTTTGGACTCACTCATTTTTGAAAAGTTTGAGACATGCGAACCATGTCTATTGGTATATATGCATGAAGAAACTCCATGCAAATGGACCGTTTGAACTCACTTGATTTTGAATCACTTGAGATATGCAAATCATACCACATGGGCAAGATGACTGAAAAGCCTCGGTTTCAGTAAGATGGAACAAGATAGCAACTTGTTGGAAGTAACACATTTTGATGTGTGTAGTCCAATGAGTGCTGAGGCATGCAGTGAATATCATTATGTTCTTACTTCACAGATGATTCGAGTAGATGTTGAATATATTTACTTGATGAAACACAAGTCTGAATTATTGAATGGTTCAAGTAATTTCAGAGTAAAGTTGAAGATCATCGTGACAAGAGGATAAAATGTCTATGATAAGATCATAGAGATGAGTATCTGAGTTACGAGTTTTGGCACACAATTAAGACATTGTGGAAATTGTTTCGCAATTAATACCGCCTGGAACACCATAGTGTGATGGTGTGTCCGAACATCATAACTGCACCCTATTGGATATGATGCATACCATGATGTCTCTTATCGAATTACCACTATCGTTCATGGGTTAGGCATTAGAGACAACCACATTCACTTTAAATAGGGCACCACGTAATTCCGTTGAGATGACACCGTATGAATTATGGTTTAGAGAAACCTAAGTTGTCGTTTCTTAAAAGTTTGGGGCTACGACGCTTATGTGAAAAAGTTTCAGGCTGATAAGCTAGAACCCAAAGCGGATAAATGCATCTTCATAGGACACCCAAAACAGTTGGGTATACCTCCTGTCTCAGATCCAAAAGCAATAAAGGATTGTTTCTTGAATCAGGTCCTTTCTCGAGGAAAGGTTTCTCTCGAAAGAATTGAGTGGGAGGATGGTGGAGACTTGATGAGGTTATTGAACCATCACTTCAACCAGTGTGTAGCAGGGCACATGAAGTTGTTCCCGTGGCACCTACACCAATTGAAGTGGAAGCTTATGATAGTGATCATGAAACTTCAGATCAAGTCACTCCCAAACCTCGTAGGATGACAAGGATGCGTACTACTTGAGAGTGGTACGTAATCCTGTCTTGGAAGTCATGTTGCTAGACAACAATGAGCCTACGAGCTATGGAGAAGCGATGGTGGGCCCGGATTTCGATAAATGGCTTGAGGCCATAAAATCCGAGAGAGGATCCATGTATGAAAACAAAGTGAAGACTTTGGCAGAACGGCTCGATGGTCGTAAGGCAAATGAGTATGGATGGATTTTAAAAGGAAGACAGACAATGATGGTAAGAATTACCATTAAGAAAGCTCGACTTGTCGTTAAGATGTTTTCCGACAAGTTCAAGGAGTTGACTACGATGAGATTTTCTCACTCGTAGAGATGCTAAGAGTCTGTTGGAATTATATTAGCGATTACTGCACTATTTATGAAATCTTGCAGATAGGATGTCAAAACATTGTTTCCTCGACGATTTTCTTGAGGAAAGGTTGTATGTGATACAACCGGAAGGTTTTGTCAATCCCGAAAGATGCTAATAAGTATGCAAAGCTCCAGCAATCCTTCTAAGGACTGGAGTGAGCATCTCGGAGTTGGAATGTATGCTTTGATGATGATCAAAGATTTTGGGTTTGTACAAAGTTTATGAGAAACTTGTATTTCCAAAGAAGTGAGTGGGAGCACTATAGAATTTCTGATGAGTATATGTTGTTGACATATTGTTGATCAGAAATGACGTAGAATTTCTGGAAAGCATATAGGGTTATTTTGAAAGTGTTTTTCAATGGAAAGCCTGGATTAAGCTACTTGAACATTGAGCATCAAGATCTATAAGGATAGATCAAAATGCTTAATAATACTTTCAAATGAGCACATACCTTGACATGACCTTGAAGGTGTTCAAGATGGACCAGTCAAAGAAGGAGTTCTTGCCTGAGTTGTAAGGTATGAAGTTAAGACTTAAAGCTCGACCTCGGCAGAATAGAGAGAAAGGACGAAGGTCGTCCCCTATGCTTAAGACATAGGCTCTACAGTATGCCATGCTGAGTACCGCACCTGAAGTGTGCCTTGCCATGAGTCAGTCAAGGGGTACAAGAGTGATCCATGAATGGATCACAGACAGCGGTCAAAGTTATCCTTGGTAACTAGTGGACTAAGGAATTTTCTTGATTATGGAGGTGGTAAAAGAGTTCGTCATAAAGGTTACGTCGATGCAAGCTTAACACCTATCCGGATAGCTCTAAGAAGAGATACCGGATACGTATTATGGGGCAACAATTTAGAATAGCTCCAAGTAGAACAGTTATTTGGAATAGCTCCAAATAGAGCGTGGTAGCTACATCTAGGAGATGACATAGAGATTTGTAAAGCACACACGGATCTAAAAGGTTCGGACCTGTTGACTAAAACCTCTCTCACAAGCAACATGATAAAACATAAAACTCATTGAGTGTTAATCACATAGTGATGTGAACTAGACTACTGACTCTAGTAAACTCTTGGGTATTAGTCACATGGCGATGTGACCTGTGAGTGTTAATCACATGGCGATGTGAACTAGATTATTGACTCTAGTGCAAGTGGGAGACTGTTGGAAATATGCCCTAGAGGCAATAGTAAAAGTATTATTATTATATTTCCTTGTTCATGATAATTGTCTTTTATTCATGCTATAACTGTATTATCCGGAAATCGTAATACACGTGTGAATACATAGACCACAATATGTCCCTAGTGAGCCTCTAGTTGACTAGCTCGTTGTGATCAACAGATAGTCATGGTTTCCTGGCTATGGACATTGGATGTCGTTGATAACGGGATCACATCATTAGGAGAATGATGTGATGGACAAGACCCAATCCTAAGACTAGCACAAAAGATCGTGTAGTTCATTTGCTAGAGCTTTGCCAATGTCAAGTATCTCTTCCTTCGACCATGAGAGCGTGTAACTCCTGGATACCGTAGGAGTGCTTTGGGTGTATCAGACGTCACAACGTAACTGGGTGACTATAAAGGTGCACTACAGGTATCTCCGAAAGTATCTATTGTTTTATGCGGATCGAGATTGGGATTTGTCACTCCGTGTAAACGGAGAGGTATCTCTGGGCCCACTCGGTAGGACATCATCATATGCGCAATGTGACCAAGGAGTTGATCACGGGATGATGTGTTACGGAACGAGTAAAGTGACTTGCCGGTAACGAGATTGAACAAGGTATTGGATACCGACGATCGAATCTCGGGCAAGTAACATACCGATAGACAAAGGGAATTGAATACGGGATTGATTAAGTCCTTGACATCGTGGTTCATCCGATGAGATCATCGTGGAACATGTGGGAGCCATCATGGGTATCCAGATCCCGCTGTTGGTTATTGACCGGAGAACGTCTCGGTCATGTCTACATGTCTCCCGAACCCGTAGGGTCTACACACTTAAGGTTCGATGACGCTAGGGTTATAAAGGAAGTTTGTATGTGGTTACCGAATGTTGTTCGGAGTCCCGGATGAGATCCCGGACGTCACGAGGAGTCCGGAATGGTCCGGAGGTAAAGATTTATATATGGGAAGTCCTATTTTGGCCACCGGAAAATGTTCGGGATTTTTCGGTATTGTACCGGGAAGGTTCTAGAAGGTTCCGGAGTGGGGCCCACCTGCATGGGGGGACCCACATGGACGTGGGTAGTGGGGGCAAGGCCCCACACCCCTGGTCAAGGCGCACCAAGATCCCCCCTTAGAAGGAATAAGATCATATCCCAAAGGGATAAGATCAAGATCCCTAAAAAGGGGGGATAACAATCGGTGGGGAAGGAAATAATGAGATTTCTTTCCTCCCACCTTGGCCAACGCCCCAATGGACTTGGAGGGCAAGAAACCAGCCCCTCCACCCCTATATATAGTGGGGAGGCGCATGGGAGCTATACACGAAGTTCTGGTGCAGCCCTCCCCCTCTCACAAGTACTCCTCCTCTCCCGTGGTGCTTGGCGAAGCCCTGCAGGATTGCCACGCTCCTCCACCACCACCACGTCGTTGTGCTGCTGTTGGATGGAGTCTTCCTCAACCTCTCCCTCTCTCCTTGCTGGATCAAGGCGTGGGATATGTCACCGGGCTGTACGTGTGTTGAACGCGGAGGTGCCGTGCGTTCGGCACTTGATCATCGGTGATTTGAATCACGACGAGTACGACTCCATCAACCCCGTTCACTTGAACGCTTCCGCTTAGCGATCTACAAGGGTATGTAGATGCACTCTCCTCTCTCCTTCCCCTCGTTGTTGGTTTCTCCATAGATAGATCTTGGTGACACGTAGGAAAATTTTGAATTTCTGCTACGTTCCCCAACAGTTTTCGCTCAGAATCGTGCCGCTGCAACCATCCCGTGCCCCCGTTGACGAGTTCCTCGACTGGTGGGCCTCCACCTTGTCTACGGCTCCGGCGAGCATGTGGAAAGGGATCTCTACCCTTGTCATCCTCACCTCTAGGTTTCTTTGGAAGCACCAAGATGGGTGTGTCTTCAACGGAGAGCACCCTTCTATCACTTGCCTCGCGCAGATCATCCAAGATGAAGCCTGTTGCCAGGCCAACGCTAAAGGATTAACACATCTTGTGTTGGAGACATGGTTTTTGGGTTTGGGGGCGGCCATACCCCATTATTTGTGCTCTAGAGCTCCAGCTCTCGCCATTTCATGGTGTACGTGCTTGCGGGATGCTACCATAATCCATTCTCTTTGTTTGAACTCAACTCTATCTATCAATGATAAGATATACAAATATTTTGCGTATTCGAATATGAAAAGAATCTTCTTTGGACTATCTTGATTGATTGGATCAAATCTAACTCGTGATATTTGAATATAAACAAAAGATATGAGAGAAGGAGATGAAATTTACTTGTCTAGTTGCACCATCGACGGTAGTGGCCCCATGAAAATGGCCCCCATTACAACTTATTTCTTTGGATTTGACCATTGATTTTTTTCTCTACCTATTCTCATGTTTTGCTTCATTTTCTTTTGACTTTGTACAAGACCAGGGCAAAGGGTGATTCTATTGTCACCTTCAAAAAGTGCATCACTAACAAGTATCGCAGTTTGGTGTGTTGCATAAAATAGTGTTATTGTTGAGAATGAATGTTATTATAATGGGAAAATAATAGAATAAAATATTTTTCAAAATAAAATCTCCCTCTGTCCATCATATAATCTTCATTGGTTCTCGTCTCGTGTAAGTCAGACTTCACAACTTTGACCAAGCATATAGAGAAAATTAACTATATCTACAATACCCAATATATACCATATGGAATATATTTCATCATAAATCAATGGTATTGATTTGGTATTCTAAATGTTGACAAGTTTTTCTATAAAGTTGGTCAAAATTTACAAAAAATGAATTAAAAATACTCTATACAATACATACAATATTTTGAGAGAGAGAGGGGGGGGGGCATTTTTGCCAAACTTTCCTGATCTGAGCCTTTTGGTAAAGTCCATCCCCGTGCCATTTCTGCCTCCACATAGACACGCCAAAGTAGCCAGCATTTATGCCCTCGATAGATAATTAGTTGTGAGCATGCGTTACTGGAAACGCCCCAAGATCCGGTGTTTCTTCTCGGGGCAGAAACGTCAGTGCCTAAGGCGTTTCCAGTAACGCGTCTCTGTTCGGTGTTTATGCCTTGCCATGTACGAGGTCAATGGCTACTTAGCTAGGTCGTGGCCATGCCAAAAACGCCGTCAACTTTGGCGTGTCTAAGTGGGAAAGAAGGCCACAATGTTGTGTTTTTGACAAAAGGGTCAGGACGTCCTAAATAATCTGGATGGGTTCAAATCATGCTAAAGTTTTCTGACAATGTATTTTGGCGCAGAGAGAGAGAGAGTAGTGAGACATTTTCAATACGATATTGCTATTTCACACGCGGCTAAGAAAATTCAACTATAAGAACCATCCTATTTGGATATCTAGATGCGTGAAATACAAAAGGATGAAAAAATGTTTATCGGGTGACTATCAATATCACTAACGTTTGTGAAGTAGCTACTTCCAATAAACTGAAATATGGCCACTCCTTTTTCAATACCAGCACTGAAGGCTGGGACGACGTGTGGAGCGACAACGATGGCATTGGTCACAACGACGCCGAGCTAGGACCTCATAGGAGACAAGCACGACAATGCGAGTGGTCAGCGAGCACGATGTCTCAGGCGGAGGCGAGGAAGCGGGTTGATGGGTGTGGATTACAAGCGGGGCTGTGAGGGGCGCCGGAGTTATTGTGGATCGATGGCCGGGAGGGGTCGGGGACTTAGAGGGATGATCGCGGCGGCGACCAACATGGTGGTGTGGGTTGGAGGTTGAGGGGCGAGCGTACCGGTAGTTAGGGTTAGGTCGGAGGGTGGTGTGTGGATATACCTAAGAAGTTCGTCTCCACTATCTTATTTATCTTAACATGCAACCTCTCCATCTCCTCTCACTTTCCATGACATGCACACTCTCCATATCATCAAGCGCCCATGCAGCCATTTAACTTTTTACTTTTTACCACACGCAAGCCATCCACATCATCAAAAACATCAAAACCCTCCACATCATTGATTTTTATTTTTATTTTTCCACAATAAATAATTGAACTTGAATTTCACAAGACAATATAACATGCATGCACCCTTCATTTACCTCTAGGTTGGATGTGGTGTGACACTATTCTCATAATATTCTAATTTTATTTTTGATAAGTTCGTTGCTAAAAAATTCATACCAACGTGCGAGGAGTTATCTAGCATGAACAGTGGTACATACGGTCTATTGGATGAAGATATAACGACCCAAAAATTTAGGACGCCGATAACTGCCACACGTGTGGTGTATCGGGTGGTTGTGATGCACGCCTCGTGTGGCATGGAGAAGAACCCGCCCGCACGACCGCATCCGGGCGCGCGCAGCCACAGCCCGCATGTCCAGTGTGTGGCAAAACCGCCCACACGTCCGGGCCAGACGACAGCGCTGCCCACATGACCCAGCACGCCAGCCGTCCCGGACTCCTTCCGATCCCTAGTCCGCCCTGCCGCCATTGTCTCCCACCTCTCGATCCCCTACCTCCATCGCCTTCCTTCTCTGGTTGCCATGGAAACTAGTGAAGATCCCTAGCGCCTTCCCATCGCTAACCACCACCCCCTCCCACCCCAACCCCGTCGTCCCAAGACGACGAGCTAAAACAGGTGGATCTCCGATCTCCTTTTGTTTCTCGACCTTCTTCTGCCAAGAAATATGAACTTACAAATTTGCCCATGAAGATGGCGATTGGATCAACGCTATCAGGGCAAACACCCCACGAATTTGTGTGTCTTTGCATTTGCCCACCAAACATATGCCAGATCTGCCATATACTATGCTAGAGTTGTGCCAAGCTTCTGGGTTGTCTTGGTGCGAGTAGTTGGTAATGGAGCATGCGTAGGAATCACTATAAATAGGGAGAGAAAGGAGGAATTTGGCATAGGGAGGGAGGAAAAATAATTGCCACTTGTATCTAATGTCAGTTGCCATCTATCATTGTCCGTAGTTGCCACCATGTTATCTTATTGCTTGTCATCCTATTTTGTTGTCTGTTGCCATCGCTTCAAAATGATAGCTGGCATCCAGAATTCAGAAAAGAGAATGGATGTGCATGTCCTACTTGCCATGAGGTGTTGGTTGCATATGCAAGAAATGTTATGAGATTGCCGTGTTATCTTCTACGTGCAAACATCAAGAATGCTTTGCGGATTGTTGATGCGTTCTTGTTCATGCAGTGACTAAAAACATAGTGGCAGAAAAGAAAGCAGAAGAATGAATCACGAAGATGGCACTGATCCTTGGCTTTCTCAAAGGCCAGAAACGCCACCTTGGGATGCAGCAGAGTACAATCAACTCATTTCTTCAGGGCCATTGCTGCCACTACTAGAGCATTACGCGGGCATCGATACGATGCATGACAAACAAAGAAGAAACAGTTGCCATGTTCATGACAATGAAGATGTCATTCTCCTTATGTCCTACAAACTAATTTTTAGCAGGTTCTTATGACCAAACCACAATCAGGGGGGTAGCATGGCAAGTTTCATCACAGGGCGCTAACGCTGACAAATTTATGGGCAACCAACTTCAGCTAGCTAATGTGGCAAATCAAGGTAATGCATACGAAAAAGAAACTTACTATTGTGGACATGAAATTAAACTTGCAAGGATGGCAAAAGACTCACGAGTTATGTCAGAAAAATGTAGGACCTTCATGCAACACGTGGCATCAGGTGGCAACCATGTACCTGCCATCAACGTCGTACACAGGTGAGTGCATGCAAGTGAAGTTGTGGACAATGAGTTAGGAGAAAGGAACATATCTGACAGATGCAGTTGCCATGGCTGGACAGCTGCAGTTGCCATGGCTGCACAACTGCAGTTGCCATGCCTGGACAACTGCAGTTGCCATGTATAATCAAATGTGGCTGCAATGTATAAACAACTGTGGATGACAAAGTGTGAACAAATCTGTGTGACATGGTTGGACCACTACATGTGCCATGTTGAACAAACTACAGTTGCCATGCAATGACCAACTGCTACCATGATCGCAGGTTGTTACGGTGGAACCACATCGGCAAACGTCTCATGGCAAGCTTCACAGTTGTAGGAAAGCGCTATTGTAGATAGATGATACGTCCATTTTGCATCATGCTTTTATATCGATATTTATTGCATTATGGGCTGTTATTACACATTATGTCACAACACTTATCCTATTCTCTCTTATTTTACAAGGTTTACATAAAGAGGGAGAATGCCGGCAGCTGGGATTCTGGGCTGGAAAAGGAGCAAATATTAGAGATATATTCTGCACAGCTCCAAAAGTCCTGAAACTTCATGTAAGTCATTTTCAGAATATATAATAAATACTGAGCGCAAGAAGTTCACCAGGGGGGTCACACCCGGCCCACGAGGGTGGGGGCGTGCCCTACCTGATGAAGGTATGTACCTAGGGTAGGGTCATAGGCCTGACCTAGACACCCTTCCCTAGGACGTCACTCTCAAACCAGAAGCATTCGAAGGGTACCATCATCCACTCGACCAGAGACATTTCACTCAGAAGAATCAATGTCACTCGACCGTCGCAGAAGCCACTCGATGAGCAGAAGATCTAAAGCCACTCTGCACGAACAACGGTCGAGCATTTACTTATAGGCTTAATTGTCATTTATAGCACTTTAATACATACGTTACCTGTAACACTCCTCCTTTATGTACCTTAAACCCTTTGTAACGTGGGCTGGCTGGGGTCCTGGCGCACTCTATATAAGCCACCCCCTCCACAGGCACAAGGGTTCACATCTTTTGTAAACACACACACACACATATAATCCAGTCGACCGCCTCAGGGCACCGAGACGTAGGGTTGTTACTTCTTCCGAGAAGGGCCTGAACTCGTAAAACTCGTGTGTACAACTACTCCATAGCCAGAATCTTGCCTCCTCATACCTACCCCCATTCTACTGTCAGTTTTAGATCCACGGCAGTTGGCGCCCCACCGTGGGGCAGGTGTCTTAGAAGTTTATTGGAGAAGTTGTGATTCTTCCGATTCCCATCATCATGGTTTCCGACGGAGGATTGGCTGAAGGCCACGAGATCCGTCTCGGTGCGCTCGTCTTCATCGCTGACGACTCCGCTTGGCTCCACGAGGCTCCACTCGACGTCGAGGCGCTCCCCATCCGCGGGGCGACGCACTTCCGCGCATGCGTCCGCGACGTCCTTCTTCGGCAACCGTCGACTCTGTATCAATCAGCTCCTACGGCAACCTCCCTTTCCATTGTTCGCCAACGCCAGTGATCCGGTCGGTCGTGGCTTCAGCGGTGGGTGAGGCACGCAGTGGCCCGCCAATCGGCCACCCCACAAATCGCGGCGATCAAGCCCGATGAAACTCTCTACGGCCTGTTCGATCTGTCGACTGGCTCCGTCGAGACTGCGTCAGAATGCGACAGCAGCGACCCCGCGGCGGAAGTCTTGATGGTCAATGGACCACGCAGTCCTCCTGGCTTCACCCGTGAAGGCGGCGGTGATCTGTCGCGTGTTCACGAGGAGTACCGCCCCGAACCCCTCTCTTCGTAGCGTAGGGAAGATCTTCGCCGCCTGTCGGTGTCAAAACCGGCGGATCTCGGGTAGGGGGTCCCGAACTGTGCGTCTAGGCTGGATGGTAACAGGAGGCAGGGGACACAATGTTTTACCCAGGTTTGGGCCCTCTTGATGGAGGTAAAACCCTACGTCTTGCTTGATTGATATTGATGATATGGGTAGTACAAGAGTAGATCTACATATCCGTACAGACTAAAACCCTCCGGTTTATATAAACACCGGAGAGGGCTAGGGTTACACAGAGTCGGCTACAATGGTAGGAGATCTACATATCCGTATCGCCAAGCTTGCCTTCCACGCCAAGAAAAGTCCCTTCCGGACACGAGACGAAGTCTTCAATCTTGTATCTTCATAGTCCAGGAGTCCGGCCGAAGGTATAGTCCGGCTATCCGGACACCCCCGAATCTAGGACTCCCTCAGCAGCCCCCGAACCAGGCTTCAATGACAACGAGTCCGGTGCGCAAATTGTCTTCGGCATTGCAAGGCGGGTTCTCCTCCGAATTCCGTGTACCTATTGAATAATGTCAGGTTTCTTGTAGATGTAGCGCTCCTGGCTTCTACGCCCAATAATGGCCGTCTTCCACGTGTCAAACAAATACGAAAAGTCAGGGTGTTTTTATATTTACACCCCTAGCCGTGTGAATGAGCCGCCTATTTAAGGGGACGAGGATTTAGATCCAAACCACACCTTCTCCCCTCCGCGAGTATTCATCAGAGCGTATCCGACAGGGGTCCATTCTATCATGGCCGACTGCCGCAGCTCCTCCTCTCGCCCTTCCAGCCCTCAACCTGGAGATTGGAAGAGGTGCTCCATCCCGCACAGCGAGCTAATGACGCTCCAGACCAAGGGATTTCTCCCCCCGGCCTATATGGTCCCGGTTCGAGCCAGACTTGCCACCTATAATGGCGGAGAGCAAGCGGAGAGCTCCCCCAATCCCTCCAAAGGAGAGCGGGTATGCCTTGTCCCTTACTTAATAAGGGGGCTCGGATTTCCAATTCATCCGTTTCTCCGGGGGCTACTGGAGTTCTATGGCCTTCAGCTGCACAACCTCACGCCTGCCTCCATATTGCATATCGCGGGCTTCGTAGCCCTTTGTGAGCTGTTTTTGGGCTACGAGGCTCATTTCGCGCTATGGAAAAGGCTATTCTGCCTTGTGCCCCGTTCTCAGAAGGGGTTAATATATCAAGTGGGCGGAGCCGAAGTGTGGCGCATCACTGGGACCGGATATCTATCCGGCACCCCAAAGAAGGCGTCCGAGGACTGGCCTTCGGAATGGTTTTATATAGAGGACGTCCCGCTGCCGAATCCTGTCCGGATCGGCCTCCCTGAGTTCGACGGTGCTCCCCTAAAGAAGCGCCTAAGCTGGCGTCCATGGAGCCCTCAAAGGGAAAGTGACAAGGACGTTCTTTCCTGATGGGCCGGATAAGATTGTTAGCTCATTCCGGACTGACCATGATCGGGGTCATGGCCGCATGCATCATGCGAGGGGTGCAGCCGCTTTAGTATAGAGTCCACCCCATGTGGGACTTCAACGGGGAGGACGACGCCACCCGCCACAGCCGTAAGGGGCCGGATTCGGTTGCCGCTCTAATAAAGACCTTGTCCGTTTTGTACAAGGGTGAAGAGGAGGAATTTCTCTGCGTCAACCCACAGGGTGGATTTTCTATGTACAATCCCCCAAGTTGGGTAAGTGGACACTTTTACTTGCCCATCCGTTTTATATTCCCATCGTTAAATACTCAGTCTAATGACTTCAACGCAGGAACTGCGCCAGGCTGTTAAAGAAATAAACAGCCCTCCTCCACAACCCGAGGATCCGGGACGGTCCCTCGACCCGGCCTCTTAAGAGGATCCGGACTTATCTGTGGAGCTAATTGATGGGGTGTTTCATCAATTGAGCAAGGACAACGCCTTGGTGGCCATTACGTCCGATTACCCAGGGCTACTCCCAGCCTCACAGGTAATTGAGACCAAGTCCCAGCACTTTGAAAAGGGATCTATCCTCGCGTGTTTTCGATTGCCGTATGACAACCGTGTTTTGCAGGGGAGGTCCTCGAGACGGGAGGCCGAGCCTGCGACAACTAGCCAATGAGGGGCGGCAAGGCCCCACGGGCTGAAAACAAGTGCGGTCCGGATTGAGACGCCGGCGCAAAGGTATAGCACGCCATCTTATTCCCAGATGTTATTCCTTCAAGGCATATTAACGCTCATGTTCTCTTCAGGACGAAGAGACCTCGCCGGACTATATCTGGAGAGGTTGCCAATCGCGCCTCCACCAGCCAGGCTCCAAAGCCTGGTCCGGAAGCGGAGGCGAACACAAGGTGCGCACTGGACGCTCCTCCGATAGAGGATGCGGATAGGTTGTCTGCCACCAATTCCGAGGTGGAGAGTGCCATGAACCACAGGCGTCGCCGGACAGTTCTTCGCGACGCTTGTTTCTCCCAAGAGGCATTGGATGCCTTCAATTCGGGAGATGCGTACCTCCGTGCCGCTCAAAATGGTCTAGCCAGAGCCACGGAGCAATATGTAAAAGACATGCGGGTAAGAAAATTTTGGTAATTATATATATACCAGTAGCCCCCGAGACTTGAAACAGTTAGAATAACTGATTTAAGGATCATTTGTTATGCAGGTTCTTACAGAAAAGAATACCCTACTGTCCCAGGAGCTGGAAGAGTGCAAAGCCCAACTTGAGGCCACACTAACCGTGGCAGGGGAGCCCAAGGAGACCCCCTCTGGTAATATACGCTTCGAAAGATAAGTATTTCGCGAATTGCGGCGTGGGTGCAAATCTGACAAATGAAATTGCAGATGGCGCCGGATTAAATCCAGAAAAGAAACAACTCCTACGCCAACTAAAGGCTGGTGAGAGTGTGCTGACAAAGGTGAGGCGGGAGAATAACGATCTTCAGGATGCCAACACCAAGCTGGGCGTTGAACTGAAGGATGTTCGTGCCCAACTGTTGGACTCCGTTAAGGAGAATCAGCGGCTTCGACGCGGCATATTTAGTAAGTGCTTAAACAAACTTTTTGAAAAAAGAGTTCGGCGAGGAAGTCGACTAACAGAGTGATGTCTGTAGGTATGCTAACAGGTCGTCCTGCAGAGGAAATGCCCGGTTCTACGGGTGACCTTCTTCCCGAGCTCTCACAACTGCACGAGCGAGTTTGGCAGGTGATGCAAGGCGTCGCCCAGGCCTTGTGGCCATCCGTCTCCATGCCCGAAGGCCTTGGAGAGCTTGCAGAGAAGCTGAAGGGAGCGCGGCAGCGCTTCCGATTGTGGAAGATGTCGGCCTGCCGTCAAGGTGCCAGGGAGGCCTGGGCCATGGTGAAGACGCGGTACACGAAGGCTGACCCAAACCACATGGCCGAGGTCGGACCCGTGGGGCCCAATGGGAAGGAG
Organism: Triticum aestivum; assembly: GCF_018294505.1. Taxonomy (NCBI): domain Eukaryota; kingdom Viridiplantae; phylum Streptophyta; class Magnoliopsida; order Poales; family Poaceae; genus Triticum; species Triticum aestivum. Next base: position 499,402,141 of record NC_057803.1, read on the forward strand.
ATCCCTGTGAGCTTAGTATACGGCCAAGTAGAATTGGCCGCAAAGTATTCCCAACAGGACTGTAAGCTAGACAACATGTTAGATGGTATTGAAGAGGAATACAATCAGTCAGATTGACTATGTAATTTTAATTGACATGTGTAATGCCTTCTAGCCGGATTGTAGATCGTTTATCATGGCTGACCTTTTCGCTTCAACCTCGGGACCTGACGGTCCGGAGTGTGTCTGAATACCCTCGCGGTTATATAAGAACCGGGTTATGCATGGAGACTAGACGTAGGGGTCATTAGTGCTTGAACAGACAAGTGCCCAACTAGTTATGTTATATTACATGGTTAGTAAGAAACATCTTCCAGGGAGAATAATTCCGTTAGGGGTTCCTTTCCCTGGGAGGCATGCCCTAAAGTGCATGTCCATTCTGCGAAAAGAGACGCAAGAAAAACATCTGGGGGCGTATAGATAAATAAGTGAAAAAAAAGATCATCTTTAGTTCACCGACCGAATATTCCCTTAAGAACGCTAGCTTTCGGCTTCACCCAGTATGAGGTACACATCCGGCTGACCCGGCAGTAACAATCGCAGAGGTGCTCCCTTTACCACCTAGCCGAACAATCGAGAACGTAGGGGTAAGCACATGAGCCAGGCAACCCAGCTTGGCCAAAACTTAAGTCATATCGATGCATATAATGGTGAATAAAAGGTACATGCGGAAGTGTGACACATGTGTTGGGCATGAGGCCCGTATAAATAAGCTTCTGTCTAAAAAAGCCCCCAGGTTTAATGAGCGCAGATAGCGCATCACTTTATGAGCCTTTAAAGGCTATAAGAGAGAGAGAGAGAGAGAGAGAGAGGAGAAGGAGAGAAATGTAAGATAGAAAGTATATAAAAAATGGACAGAAGAAGGAGATGAACATAGAGTCCGGCGCTAGGCATAGAATCTTCGGAGACGGGCTATGTTCCATGGGTTCGGCTCGAGTTGGTTATCCGATGCATCTCGCAGGCGGTACGCTCCACCAGTCAGGTCTTGGTCAATTATGAAGGGACATTCCCACTTGGGCTTGAGTTTGTCCTTTTTCTTGTCCGGCAGGCGTAGAACTAATTCGCCAATGTTGTAATTTTTGGCCCGTACTTCTCTACTTTGGTATCTTCGAGCCTGCTTTTGATAGAATGCGGAACGGGCTTTTGCCACATCACGCTCTTCCTCCAAGGCGTCCAAACTGTCCCGCCGATCGAGCTCGGCTTCTCTTTCTTCGTACATGCGCACTCGAGGTGAGTCATGAATTATGTCGCAGGGCAAAACTGCCTCTGCACCGTACACCATGAAGAATGGTGTGTATCCGGTGGTGCGATTCGGCGTGGTCTGCAGCCCCCAGAGTATGGAGTCGAGATCCTCTACCCAGTGCGTATTAGATTCCTTAAGGGACCGCACTAATCTGGGTTTGATGCTGCTCATGATAAGACCATTTGCACGTTCGACCTGGCCGTTAGTTTGTGGGTGATAGACGGAAGCATAATTGAGCTTGATGCCCATGTTTTTGCACCAGAGTTTTACCTCGTCGGCCATAAAGTTCGTGCCGTTATCAGTGATGATGCTGTGGGGGATGCTGTAACGGTGTACAACCCTGGATATAAAGTCTATCACCGGTCCGGATTTGGCCATCTTAACAGGCTTGGCTTCTATCCATTTGGTGAACTTATCCACCATGACCAGTAAGTATTTTTTCTTGTGGGTTCCGCCTTTAAGGGGTCCAACCATGTCAAGCCCCCAGACCGCGAAGGGCCAAGTGATGGGGATAGTTTGGAGGGCGGTGGGTGGCATATGGATTTGGTTTGCAAAAAGCTAGCAACCGACGCATCGTTGGACTAAGTCCTGGGCGTTTGCCCGGGCCGTCAGCGAATAAAAGCCTGTACGGAAGGCCTTGCTTACAAGGGACCGAGCTGCAGCGTGATGACCGCCGAGTCCGGCATGAATTTCAGCCAGGAGGTTCCACCCTTCCTCTTCGGAGATGCACCTTTGAAGGACTCCCATAGTGCTTTTCTTATAAAGCTCTCCCTCATGGACTTTATAGGCTTTAGATCGCCGCACTATGCAGCGTGCCTCATTCTGGTCCTCGGGGAGTTCCTGCCTATTAAGGTAGGCGAGGAATGGTTCTGTCCACGGGGCGATGACAACCATTATTACGTGGGCTGAAGGTGTTATTTCATTGGCAGAGCCTCCAATTATGTCAGAGTGTTTGGTGTCGGGCAGTGCGGTTGGGTCCGGGCTGTTATTGCCGGGTTCCCCTTCCCATACTACGGATGGCTTGAATAGCCTTTCCAAGAAGATGTTGGGGGGGACTACATCGCGTTTTGCACCGATGCGTGCCAGGACATCTGCCGCCTGATTATTTTCCCGGGCTATATGGTGAAATTCGAGCCCTTCGAACCGAGCTGACATTTTTAGGACGACGTTGCGATAAGCTGCCATTTTTGGATCCTTGGCATCAAAATCTCCATTTATTTGGGATATTGCGAGGTTCGAGTCCCGGCGCACCTCTAGGCATTGAATGCCCATGGATACTGCCATCCGGAGACCATGTAAAAGGGCCTCATATTCGGCTGCGTTGTTGGAGTCTGTGTACATTATCTGGAGTACGTATTGAACTGTGTCTCCTGTGGGGGACGTCAAAATGACGGCAGCCCCTAGACCGGCCAACATTTTGGAGCCGTCGAAGTGCATGACCCAGTTTGAATATGTGCCATACTCTTTAGGGAGTTCGGCCTCCGTCCATTCTGCGACGAAGTCGGCCAAAACTTGCGACTTGATAGCTCGCCGTGGCTTGTAAGTTATGTCGAACGGGAGGAGCTCAATGGCCCATTTTGCAATCTGGCCCGTCGCGTTGCAGTTGTTTATAATATCGTTAAGTGGCACTTCCGAGGCTACTGTTATTGAACACTCTTGAAAGTAGTGTCGCAGCTTCCGGGATGCCATAAATACCGCGTATGCAATCGTTTGATAATGCGGGTACCGTGACTTGCACGGAGTAAGGACAGTGGACACATAGTAGACCGGCTTTTGAAGGGGGAATTTGTGTCCGTCCGTTTCTCGTTCGACGACGAGCACTGCGCTTACGACCTGATGGGTTGCTGCAATGTATAATAGCATTGGTTCGCCAATGTTTGGCGCGGCCAGGACTGGGTTTGTTGCCAAGATGGCTTTTATTTCGTCGAGTCTGGCCGTGGCTGCATCCGTCCACTCGAAGTGTTCGGTGCGCCGAAGGAGGCGGTAAAGGGGTAGGGCCTTTTCTCCTAAGCGGGAGATAAAGCGGCTTAGAGCCGCCACGCATCCAGTTAATTTTTGTATTTGTTTGAGGTCCTTCGGGATATCCAATTGTGACAAAGCTCGAATCTTGGTTGGATTTGCTTCAATTCCTGTACCGGATACAATGAAGCCCAAGAGCTTTCCGGCTGGAACACCGAAAATGCATTTTTCCGGGTTGAGCTTGATGTCGTATGTTCGGAGGTTATCGAATGTTAGCCTCAAGTCGTCTACTAGAGACTCGACATAACGACCACATCATCTACGTATGCCTCCACTATTTTGCCGATCTGGTTTGCCAGACATGTCTGAATCATGCGCTGATATGTTGCGCCGGCGTTTTTGAGCCCGAAGGGCATTGTGTTGAAGCAGAATGGGCCGTATGGTGTGATGAATGCCATTGCGGCTTGGTCTGACTCTGCCATCTTTATTTGATGGTAGCCGGAGTATGCGTCGAGGAAACACAACGAATCGTGTCCTGCGGTAGCATCGATAATTTGATCGATGCGGGGGAGAGGGAAGGGATCCTTTGGGCAAGCCTTGTTAAGGTCTTTGAAATCAACGCATAGGCGCCAGGATTTGTCCTTCTTTGGTACCATCACCAAGTTTGCTAGCCAGTCCGGGTGTTTTATATCTTTGATGAATCCGGCCTCCAATAGCTTGGCTAGTTCCTCTCCCATGGCCTGTCTCTTAGGTTCGGAAAAATGCCGAAGAGCCTGTTTGACTGGCTTGAATCCTTTTAGGATATTTAAGCTGTGTCCGGCCAGCCTGCGTGGGATTCCTGGCATGTCTGATGGGTGCCAGGCGAAAATGTCCCAGTTCTCTCGTAGGAACTCTCATAGTGCGGCGTCTACATCCGGGTTTAACTGTGCCCCGATGGAAGCTGTTTTATTGGGGTCCGTTGGATGGACCTGGAATTTGACTATTTCGTCCGCCGGTTTAAAGGAGGTGGACTTGGATCTTTTATCGAGTATCACATCGTCCCTATTCACCATGGAGCGCAGCGCAGTCAGTTCCTCAGCCACTAGGGCTTCGGATAGCGCCTCGAGGGCCAGTGCGGCTGTCTTGTTTTCGGCGCGAAGTGCTATGTCCGGATCACTAGCGAGGGTGATGATTCCATTAGGCCCGGGCATCTTGAGCTTCATGTACCCATAATGGGGTATTGCTTGGAAGACTGTAAACGCTTCCCACCCTAGCAGAGTGTGATATCCGCTACTAAACGGGGCCACCTGGAACGTGACCTCTTCGGACCTGTAATTATCCGGCGTGCCGAACACCACATCTAGTGTGATTTTTCCTGTACAGCGCGCTTCCCGACTAGGGATTATTCCTCTAAAGGTTGTGCTGCTTCGCTCAATGCGGTTCCAGTCTATTTCCATTTTTTGAAGGGTTTCCTCATAAATGAGGTTCAATCCGCTGCCACCATCCATGAGTACCTTGGTAAGGCAAAAGTCGTCCACTATTGGACTAAGGACCAATGCGGCTGGTGCTCGGGCTGTTCGGAATTTAGGTTCATCACTAGCGTTAAAAGTAATAGCCGTGTCACTCCATGGGTTTATTGTTGCTACTTGGTAGACTTCGGCAAGGCTGCAGAGTGTTCTTTTTTGCATATTATTTAATGCGAAAGTCTCGAAGACTGTTAATACCGTACTAGTTTCTCTGGGGTGGCTTTTTGTGGCTTCTGGAATTAGAAGATCTTCGCCAATTTTTGCCACCCGCCGGAGTATCCAACATGCTCTAAGGCTGTGAGTTGGTGTGGCGCCCTCTGCACTGTGAATTTTACGGGGTCCATTAAGCCATCCTTCTAGTACGGTTCCGTGCCCTGTAGAGGGCTTTTGCTTTTTGGTATTGAACCCGGGTGTCTGGCGATGATGCACCCTTTTATTTCGGACTGGGTTTGTATTCAGGGTCGGATTGTCCCAAAATTTTATTTCGGTTTTCCAGGCGCTTTCCATCGCACAGTACTTTTGTACTATGGACGCCAAGTCAGCGAAGCGTGTAATATCACGGCGACTTATGGCGTTGAGGATTCCCTTGTCCGTGCAATTATTGCAGAAGAATGAAATTGCGTCTTCTTCGCGGCAGTCCTTTATCCTGTTCATAACCAGGAGGAATCTGGCCCAGTAATGATGTATTGTTTCTTCGGGCTCTTGCCTAATTTGGGATAGATCGCTTATGTACGGGTGGGTGGGTGGAATCAAATCCGAAACCTCACCCAATCCGAGACCCAGGGGCCAAGGAATTTCCGAACTCGGAAGTTTGGATTCTTGGATGCTGTCCAATGAATCTAGCCCATCGCCTGACTTTAAGTTCAGGTCTTGAGTGATGTCCTCCCCTCCGTGGGTATCCGGCTTGGAGGGATCGAGAATCCGGACATAGCTAGTCCTTAAGATAGATGAAGGGTTGCCGCACTGTCCTTCTACCATGGCAACGTGATGGGTGACCTGGGGAGAGTTAATCTCTCTCGGATCGGGTTTAGGCCCAATCTGGTCGTAATCCGTAGTGACTCCCAGGGCGGCGATGCGATCCAAGAGCTCGTTTAGGGAAGAGAGCTCCATTGGATCTAGCTGCTCGGCGAATTCCGAGCTGACGTGAAGATTGCTTTTGATGACCCAAGAGGTCATCGTCGGCGCAGCAGCCGAACAGGCGGCCATAAGGAAACCACCTAGCCGGAGAGTTTGGCCGACAGCCAAAGCTCCCTTAGCAACGGTGCCGTCTTTAAAGACGGGATGAGGCATCCTTCCTGATGGCGACGGCACAGAGGAACTCTCAATGAAAGCACCAATGTCGGTGTCAAAACCGGCAGATCTCGGGTAGGGGGTCCCGAACTGTGCGTCTAGGCCGGATGGTAACAGGAGGCAGGGGACACAATGTTTTACCCAGGTTCGGGCCCTCTTGATGGATGTAAAACCCTACGTCCTGCTTGATTGATATTGATGATATGGGTAGTACAAGAGTAGATCTACCACGAGATCAAAGAGGCTAAACCCTAGAAGCTAGCCTATGGTATGATTGTTGTTTCTACGGACTAAAACCCTCTGGTTTATATAGACACCGAAGAGGGCTAGGGTTACACAGAGTCAGTTACAATGGTAGGAGATCTACAAATCCGTATCGCCAAGCTTGCCTTCCATGCCAAGAAAAGTCCCTTCCGGACACGGGACGAAGTCTTCAATCTTGTATCTTCATAGTCCAGGAGTCCGGCCGAAGGTATAGTCCGGCTATCCGGACACCCCCTAATCCAAGACTCCCTCACCGCTGTAATATGGATGCACTTCACACTCCTATCATCGGAGAAACCCCTGAGGCCCAGGCCTTGGAGGAGGCGCGCCTGGCCAACTTGGCTGAGCGCACTCGACTGGAGAACCTCCAGCGCGCACTCGACGAGCATGCTTGGCAGTGGATTCCCGAGTCCAGTCGACGATAAATTTTTCTGCCTCCAACTCACGTATACCGAACTCTGATCCAGAATCTCACAGCTGCAACTCGAATAACAGAGTCAATTCAACCTTCCCAGTCAGAAGCTGGCCGAGGTTTGATGCAGATCCGGGCTTTACTCCGGGCAGCGGGGGAGCAGAATACAACAATATCTCAGTCGCGGAATATGATTCATAGCAGGTCTGTGGTGGCGGATACTGTCCAATCTGCCCATAGTCCGAGATCGCCTCCGCGGCATGAGGGATGCGGGTACCAGCAAGATTAGTACAGGAACCGTGAGCAGTATGATCATCGACTCGACCACGATGACCGTCGTTGAGTGCCCACGCCTCCTCCGAGGAGTGGGTCATATGTGCCTCGGCGGCAAGATGATAGGCGCCCCTATAGCGGCGAACGAAGAATCCCAGTCGACCCCAGAGAGCCAGGTTTTGATGCAAGGTCTATCCTTGTTCAAGATCTGGTTGATAGGAACAGAGCTCACAGAGAAGGCCAGGATATAGATCATCTGATTAGAAGCAGGGTGCACGTTTCAGGACCCGAGTGTTCCAGCAGAGCCATCAGAGCAGCAGTGATTCTTTCCAACTTCAGGTTGGCGACTGGAGTCAGCAAGTTCACCGGCGAATCCAAGCCAGACACTTGGCTTGACGATTATCGAGTGGCTATACAGATTGGTGGTGGTAATGATGATGTGGCCATGAAGCACCTCCCCTTGATGTTGGAGGGCTCTGCCAGAGCGTGGTTGAATCAGTTGGCTCCTGGCAGCATATATAGTTGGGAGGAACTTGCTCGAGTGTTTGTTAGGACCTTTGAGGGCACTTGCAAAAGGCCGGCAGGGTTGACAGAATTGCAGTGTTGTGTCCAGAAGCCAAATGAAACTTTGAGGGATTATATCCGTAGATGGATCACGTTGCACCATACAGTGGAGAATGTGTCAGATCACCAAGCAATTTGTGCCTTCAAGGAAGGCGTTAAGTATCGGGAGTTGAATCTGAAATTCGGTCGGACAGGAGATATGACTCTGACTCAGATGATGGAGATTGCCACCAAATATGCCAATGGTGAAGAGGAAGATCGACTCCGGAGTGGCAAACACAAAACAGTCGCCCAAGAAACCGGAGGAGGGAATTCCAGTCGGAAACAGAAGCGAAAGGCCGAACCAGCTGCTCCTAGTGAAGCTTTGGCTGTTGCCCAAGGAAAGTTCAAAGGAAAGCCGAAAGGGCCCTGGACTCCCAAAAAAGTTAAGGATAAAGATGGGAATGATGTGTTGGATTTACCATGCCATATTCATACCAAAAAAGATGAAGAGGGGAACATCATTTACCCTAAACACACCACTCGACAGTGTCGTTTCCTGAGCCAGCAATTCCGAGAGAAACAACCCAAGGAAAAGGAAAAGGAGTCGGACAGAGGTGACAATAGGGAAGAAGATGATGATGGTTTTCCCAATGTCAATTCCTCACTGATGATTTTTGCTGATGTTGAAAGCAAAAGTCGGTTGAAGGTTATTAACAGGGAAGTAAACATGGCTGCTCCTGCAACACCCAGTTATCTGAAGTGGTCCCAGACTGCCATCACATTCGACCAGTCGGACCACCCGGCGCATAGAGCCACCCCTGGGAGGCAAGCACTGGTGGTCGACCCAGTAGTCGAAGGCACTCAACCGACTAAAGTGCTGATGGATGGGGGTAGTGGCCTGAATATCCTTTATGCTGAAACCTTGAAGGGAACGGGCATTCCGATGTCCAAGCTTAGTGAGAGCAACATGAGTTTCCACGGTGTTATACCCGACAAGAAGGCTCAGTCACTCGGCCAGATCGCACTTGATGTGGTTTTTGGTGATTCCAAGAATTACGCAAGGAAAAGTTGATGTTTGAGGTAGTGGATTTCAAGAGTGCTTACCATGCCATTCTGGGGAGACCCGCTTATGCACGTTTTATGGCTCGGCCATGTTACGTGTATCTCAAATTGAAGATGCCTGGCCCCAAAGGAGTAATCACTGTCACTAGCAATCGGCAGAAGGCAAAAGAGTGCTTCTAGAAGGGCTCAAAAATTGCCGATGCACAGATGGCAGTAGTGGAACTTCAAGAGTACCAGAAAAATGCAGATCCGAGTGATTTGCTGCGAGCCAAGAAGCCTTCCACAGAGTCCGCATTTCAGTCGTCGGGGGAAATGAAGCCGATTCATATCCACCCGACCGATCCCAATGCTGCTCCGACCCATATCTCGTCAACACTCGACAACAAATAGGAAGAAGCGCTCATCCAGTTCCTCCGTGAGAACTGGGACATCTTTGCATGGAAACCTTCTGACATGCCGGGTGTACCCAGGGGACTGGCTGAGCATCGTTTGCGAGTCGACCCGAAAGTAAAACCAGTCAAGGAACATCTCCGACGGTCCGCCGTCCAGAAGAGAAAAGCAACTGGCGAGGAAGTGGCTCGGCTCCTGGCAGCTGAGTTCATCCGAGAGATTTACCACTCCGAGTGGCTCGCCAATGTTGTCATGGTCCCCAAGAAGGATGATTCACTTCGCATGTGCATTGACTTCAAGCATATCAATCGGGCCTGCCCGAAAGATCATTTTCCTCTTCCCCGCATCGACCAAATTGTCGACTCAACTATGGGGTGTGAGTGTTTGTCCTTCTTGGACGCCTATTCCGGGTACCATCAGATCCGACTGTATGGACCCGATGAGATAAAAACGGCTTTCATCACTCCATTCAGATGTTTCTGTTATGTCACTATGCCATTCGGCCTGAAGAACGCCGGAGCCACATTCATGAGGATGATCCAGAAGTGTCTGCTCACTCAAATCAGTCGGAATGTGGAAGCATACATGGATGACATTGTAGTCAAGTCACGTAAAGGTTCCGACCTGCTGGCTGACCTTGCCGAAACCTTTGCCAACCTCAGAAGGTATGATATCAAGCTTAATCCATCAAAGTGCACATTCGGAGTTCCTGGTGGAAAGTTACTCGGTTTCCTCGTTTCCGAACGAGGGATCGACGCTAACCCAGAGAAAGTTGGTGCCATTCTTCGGATGAAACGCCCTGTGCGTGTGCACGATGTCCAAAAGCTTACTGGTTGTTTGGCCGCCTTGAGTCGATTCATTTCTCGTCGCGGTGAAAAGGCACTGCCTCTTTACCGACTGATGAAGAAGTCTGATAAGTTCTAGTGGACTACCAATGCTGATGCAGCGTTTGTAGAGCTCAAAGCCCTGCTTTCCACCTAGCCGGTGCTTGCTGCACCAATCAGCAAAGAGCCTTTACTGCTTTACATTGCAGCCACTGGACAAGTTGTCAGTACATTGCTCATGGTCGAGCGGGAAGAAGAAGGAAAAACTTATAAAGTTTAGCGCCCAATATATTACGTTTCTGAAGTTCTGACTCCGTCAAAGCAAAGACCACAAAGAAGGTTGCACACTATTTCTCTCATCATTCTGTTACAGTCGTCAGCGACGCTCCATTATCGGAGATTTTGAACAACAGAGATGCAACTGGTCGAGTGGCAAAGTGGGCGATTTAACTCCTTCCCATGGATATCAAGTTTGAAGCAAAGAAGGCTATTAAGTCCCAAGCAATAGCTGATTTCCTCGCCGAGTGGATCGAACAGCAACTTCCGGCCCAAATTCACTCGGAGCATTGGACCATGTTCTTCGATGGGTCCAAGATGCTGAATGGTTCTGGTGCTGGTGTTGGTCTCCCCCCGTGGTGACAAACTCAGTTATGTTATCGAGATTCACTTTGACTCCTCCAACAATGAGGCCGAATATGAGGCACTTCTGTATGGGTTGCGTATGGCCTTCACTCGGCGTCCGTCGCCTCATGGTCTATGGCGACTCGGATTTAGTGGTCAATCAGGTGATGAAGGAGTGGGACGTCAGAAGCCCAGCCATGACTGGTTATTGCAATGCAGTAAGAAAGTTAGAAAAGAGGTTTGAGGGGTTAGAGCTCCATCACATCCCTCGACTGAAAAATCAAGCAGCCGATGATCTGGCAAAGATAGGCTCCAAGAGAGAAGCCATTCCCGGTAATGTGTTCCTGGAGCATATTCATGCACCTTCAGTTCAAGAAGATCCCTTCAATGAAGAGCCCCCACAGCCGAAGAGTGCCACTGATCCGACTGAAATCGAGATTCCAGCCGTGGTCGACTTGATCATGGAAGTTTTGGTCATCACCCCCGATTGGACAGTACCATATATTGCATACATTCTTAGAAGAGAACTCCCAGAAGATGAAGAAGAGGCTCGACAGATCGTCCGTCGATCTAAGGCCTTCACTGTGATAAGAGGACAGTTGTTCAGAGAAAGTGTGACTGGAGTTTGCCAAAAATGCAGAACACCTGAAGAAGGTCGAGTGATCCTTAATGATATCCACTCGGGGACCTGTGGTCACCATGCGTCCTCTCGGACCATTGTGGCCAAAGCATACCAAGCGGGATTTTACTGGCCTCGGGCAAATGAGATGGCACAAGAAATAGTCGACAAATGTGAAGGTTGTCAGTTTTACTCCAACATATCTGACAAGCCTATGTCAGCCCTAAAGACCATTCCACTCGTATGGCCTTTTGTTGTTTTGGGATTGGATATGGTTGGACCTTTGAAGACTGGCAGGAGTGGTTTCACTCATGTGCTTGTAGCAGTTGACAAGTTCACCAAGTGGATTGAAGCCAAGCCTATCAAGAACCTTGATGCCAGTACTGCTGTCAGCTTCATCAGGGAGATAACATTCAGATATGGTGTTCCACACAGCATCATCACTGACAACGGATCAAACTTTGATTCTGATGAGTTCAGGACTTTTTGTGCTTCAGAAGGTACTCGAGTCGACTATGCCTCGGTCGCCCACCCCTAGTCGAATGGACAGGCTGAAAGAGCAAATGGATTGATTCTCAAAGGACTGAAACCCCGACTGATGCGTGACCTCAAACACGCAACAGGAGCCTAGGTCGATGAACTTCCATCAGTATTATGGGGATTGAGGACAACTCCCAATCGGTCGACTAGCAGAACCCCGTTTTTCTTGGTTTATGGAGCCGAAGCTGTACTTCCGAGTGACTTGCTCCACAATGCACCCTAAGTCGAGCTTTTCACAGAGGAAGAAGAAGAACAAGCACGACAGGATGTAGTTGACCTCCTTGAAGAAGAAAGAGAGATGGCCTTGATCCGATCAACCATCTATTAGCAAGACCTGTGTCGATTCCATGCCAGAAACATGAGGGGTCGAGCATTTCAAGAGGGAGACTTAGTTCTCCGAGTGGATCAGCAGAAACCAGATAAGCTTGATCCCTCTTGGGAAGGTCCCTTCATGGTCACCAGAGTGCTCCACAATGGAGCATACCACCTTTACGACGTCGAGCACAAGAAAGACGAGCCGCGCGCCTGGAAAGCAGAGCTGCTCCGCCCCTTTTATACTTAAACACTTAGTCTGCTGAGATGTAATAAAAAACACCTTTGTATTTTGTTTATCAAAGACCAGAGTTTTACAGTCTTCTAAAAAGATTGTCGATTGTTTACATCTGCTTCTGAAATCCCTCAGTGGGTAGCTCAGCTACGAATCCGTTTCGCCTAAGTTGAAAAAATCCTACTGAGTGATGAGCAAGCCTCTCACTCGGGGGCTTAGCTGCGAACCTGTTTCTCCTAAGATGAAAAAATCCTACCGAGTGATGAGCAAGCCTCTCACTCGAGGGCTTAGCTGCTGTCCAGTACTTGCCTAAGTTGAAAAAATCCTACCGAGTGATGAGCAAGCCTCTCACTCGGGGGCTTAGCTGCAGTCCAGTACTCTCCTAAGTTGAAAAAATCCTACCGAGTGATGAGCAAGCCTCTCACTCGGGGCTTAGCTGCAGTCCAGTACTCACCTAAGTTGAAAAAAAATCCTACCGAGTGACGAGCAAGCCTCTCACTCGGAGGTTTAGCTGCAGTCCAGTACTCGCCTAAGTTGAAAAAATCCTACTGAGTGACGAGCAAGCCTCTCACTCGGAGGCTTAGCTGCAGTCCAGTACTCGCCTAAGTTGAAAAAATCCTACCGAGTGATGAGCAAGCTTCTCACTCGGGGGCTTAGCTGCAGTCCAGTACTCGCCTAAGTTTCAAAAATCCTGCCGAGTGATGAGCAAACCTCACACTCGGGGGCTTAGCTGCAGTCCAGTACTTGCCTAAGTTTCAAAATCCTGCCGAGTGATGAGCAAACCTCACACTCGGGGGCTTAGCTGCAGTCTAGTACTCGCCTAAGTTTCAAAAATCCTACCGAGTGATGAGAAAACCTCACACTCGGGGGCTTAGCTGCAGTCTAGTACTCGCCTAAGTTTCAAAAATCCTGCCGAGTGATGAGCAAACCTCACACTCGGGGGCTTAGCTGCATTCTAGTACTCGCCTAAGTTTCAAAAATCCTACCGAGGGACGAGCAAACCTCACACTCGGGGGCTTAGCTGCAGTCTAGTACTCGCCTAAGTTTAAAAAATCCTACCGAGGGATGAGCAAACCTCATACTTGGAGGCTTAGCTGCAGCCCCGTGCTCGCCTAAGTTTCAAAAATCTTACCGAGTGATGAGCAAGCCTCTTACTCGGAGGCTTGGCTGCAACCCCGTGCTCGCCTAAGTCTCAAAAATCCTACCGAGTGATGAGCAAACCTCACACTCGGGGGGCTTAGTGCAGCCCCGTGCTCGCCTAATCAAAAAAACATCCCTATCCGCAAGGATGATGAGGTGCAGGTCGACTGCAATCCTCTCACGGAGCCGCGCTACAAGTACAATGTCCGCTCCATCCCTATCCGCAAGGATGACGAGGTGCAGGTCGACTGCAATCCTCTCACGGAGCCGCGCTACAAGTACAATGTCCGCTACATCCCTATCAGCAAGGATGACGAGGTGCAGGTCGACTGCAATCCTCTCACGGAGCCACGCTACAAGTACAATGTCCGCTCCATCCCTATATGCAAGGATGACGAGGTGCAGGTCGACTGCAACCCTCTCCTCGGAGCTGCGCCACAAATACAATGTGCGCTCCATCCTTATCCGCAAGGACGGCGAGGTGCAGGTAGACTGGGATATCTCCTTCAGAGTTGCATCTCGAAATATATTCCGAGTGAAGAACAGGTTCTACTCGAAGACGAACGCAAGCATATGCAGAAGATAAACCAAGATAAAACAAAGATAAAAGTACTCAGGCATCAGGTCCAAAGGAGTTTAAGGGTTACAGAAACCACTCGGCATTCCGAGGCAAATTTAAGGCAAGTTTAAATCTCAAGTTTGTTCATTCGGCAAGAGGAGGGCCTGCAGGCTCAACGAATTCGTCCAAGTCAATTCCATCAGCGATCCGAGTGGCAGCAGCGATGAAAGTCTCTCCATGAAGGACTGGAAGTCATGCCTTTTGGTGTTGGCGACCTTGATCACCGCCAGCTTATCTTCGTGGGCTTCCTTGCAGTGGACTCTTACCAGCGACAGAGCCACGTCGGCACCACATCGGGCAGAGGACTTCTTCCATTCCTGCACTCGACCGGGGACCTCGTTGAGTCGAACCATCAGAGACTCGAGATCATTTTGAAGCGTTGCCCTTGGCCAAGGCGATGAGTCGATGCGTGAAACTGCCAACTTCAGACGAGCAAGATAACTTGTAACACTGGCGACGCGGGATTCCGGTCGAAGCACATTCATGGCAGCCTCGTCACCGATTGGAGAAAGAATAGGGTCCAAACCCGTCTCGATCCGTCCAGTTTCCTCTTCAAAGTTTTGGCAGAATTTTGCAGTCAAGGAGTTAGTGAGTCGATTGGACAGGACTAACTTGCAAACAGTAAAGCAGTCGGATTAAAAGGGGTACCTTCGAGCATAAGAAAGAGCTTCTTGGCGAGGGTTTCCAGATAAGCTTCCAAGTCATTTCTCTTACGAGCCATGTCTTCCAGCTTCTCATTCAGAGCCACCTTATCCTTCTTCAGACGAGTTGCCTCCCGGTTGGATTCAGTGAGAGAGGACTTCAGCTTGCTTACTTCCTCTTCCAGCGCTCCGACTGAAGCCAGCTTCTTGTCAGCAAGGGTAGTCTTCTCTTGAGCTTCCTTCTGCGCAGCTGCAAGGTCCAAGTCCTTCTTCTCCAGAGCCAACCTCATTTTCTCTGCAAAATAAGCATTTAGATCAAACAAAAGATCGAAGGGATAATTTAAAGGACGATCTACATGAGAAGTCGACAGGCAGTTACCTTCTATACCAGCAACTTCATCTTGAGCCTTCTTCAAGTTTTGCTGGGCCAGCTCCAGGTCAAGGTTGAGTTGCCTCTGCTTCTCCTCAAATTCGGTGAACTTGGAAATGAGAGTACAAGATTTCTGTAGAGAGTAAAAGACATATCAATCAACAAGATCATGAATGAAACTTCAAAGATTACTCAGACCCCAACCGACTGCCAGCAGTCGACTGCGGTCTCGGGGACTACACCCAGTGGGTGCACTTGGCATGCCCCCACTGGTTCAGATTCCACTCGACCGGTCCGCCCAGGTCGAGTAAAAAAAAGAAGTACTCAGACCCCGGCCGACTGCCAGCAGTCAACCGCGGTCTCGGGGACTACACCCAATGGGTGCACTTGGCATGCCCCCACTGGTTCAGATCCCACTCGGCATGTTCCACCCAGGTCGAGTGGAAGAAAGGAAAGAGAAAGAAGTGCTCAGACCCCAGCCGACTGCCCGCAGTCGACTACGGTCTCGAGGACTACACCCAGTGGGTGCACTTAGCGTTCCCCCACTGGTTCAGAGCCCATTCAACCAGACCGAGTGGAAGAGTGCAAATACTAAAGACAACAAAACACCCAGTGGGTGTACAGATTCAAAGTAGACAATAAGAGATTGTACGAAGGAAAATATTCAGGTAGCATATCCTAATAGAACAAGTTCAGTCGGAAGTCAACTTACCTGGACATTGGCTCGGAGAGCCGCGCTGGCGTCGTAAGCATCCTGGCTATTGTCGTGCACCACCTTCATCCGCTCCATCATTACGCCAGCCTGACGGATAGCCTCCGCAGCAGTGTCCGACTGGCTTTCCGGAACATGATAGGTGGTGAAGAAGGGGACAGACGGTCCAGATGCAGCAGCTTGGAGCTCCGAGGCTTGAGGTTGGATGGCTGAAGAAAACACGTGTACAGTCGACGGTGCGAGGCGTTCACTCGACACTGGGACAACAAAAGTTACAGAGGCTCTACCCGCATCTTCGGGCTGTTGGACTCTTGGTTCTGTCGCCAGTTTCGACTGAGATATCTTGCCAGCTGCTACTTTCTTGCTCCTTCTGGGCCTCGGTATCACGTCTTCATCGTCATCTGGAAGCTCGATAACATTGAGTGGGGCTGCAAAGAAATCAGTCGACCCCAAGTGAATCACCAGAATTTAATCGACCAAATAATCAAGAACAAGATCACGAGAATTGTACCTGGGTTGGAGGTAACCGCATCTTCCATCTCCTCATCTCGGTACTGGTGGGTGGAAGTTCCAGAAGTGGCAGCACTGCAAATGTCAACATTCAGTCAGTTACGTTCTGTTACCCAAGTCAACCAAAGGATCAGGTCAGATTGTTACCCAAAGATAGTGGGAATGACCACTTTGATTTTGGGCAAAGCCTTCGGTGGTTTGGAAGATGTGGCCTTCGGTGGTTTCGGCACTGGAGGTGGCGCAGTCTTGGGTTGCTTCGGTGCCTTCTCGGTCGGCACTGGAGAAGATGTCCGAGGGCGCTTTGAAGACCGCCCAGTTGGTGTGGCCACCAGGTTGGGGGTGCATGCCGGTTCGTGAGCATGCTTGGACCTCCTTTCTCTGCGAGGAGGCGAGTCGACTTCTTCTTCATCACTTGGGTCGTCACTCTCCTCGTCCTCCTCTTCATCCGAGTGCCACTCGCCACTCTCGCCTCCGCTCGCCTCTCCCTCGGGATCTTGCTCCTGCTCTCTGTTGGGCATTGAATACATATCAACAAGCGCCTAAAAGACAACGAACAAAAGAAAGACAGTCGGCCATCAACAAGATGTTACATGGTAAATCAAGAAAACACTCGACAATGCAGAATCATACCTGTTCCGGCCGGTGCAAATGGTCGACTGGAACCACCCTTCTGGACCCCCAGGGGTTATCCTTGTTGCCAGTAATGCCTCTCAGCCACTGCTCCACCGTGTCCTCACTGACATCCTCAGGGTGGATCCGAGTGGAATCCTCGATTCCCGAGTACATCCACATCGGATGGTCATGAGCTTGGAGTGGTTGGATACGTCGACTGAGGAAGACCTCCAGCAGGTCCATACCGGTCACTCCATCGCAGACGAGTTGGACCACCCGCTCGACCAACACCTTCACCTACGCCTTCTCCTTTGGGATCACTCTCAAGGTGGAGGGCTTCTCCACTCGGGCCATGGAAAAGGGAGGAAGTCCAGTCGACTGACCCGGAGTCGGCTGGTCCTTGCAGTAGAACCAGGTCGACTGCCAACCCCGGACCGACTCGGGAAGGATCATGGCTGGGAAAGTGCTTTTGTTCCTCATCTGAATTCCAAGACCCCCGCACATCTGAATCACTTGCATCCTCTCATCACTCGGATTGGCCTTCTTGACCGTCTGAGAACGACACGTGAATATGTGCTTGAAGAGACCCGAGTGTGGTCGACAACCCAGGAAGTTCTCGCACATAGACACGAAAGCAGCAAGGTACACGATGGTGTTCGGGAGTTGAGCCCCGAAGAAGTTCAAGAAACCTTGAAAGAAAGGATGGGGAGGCAGAGTAAACCCGCGGTCGACGTGAGTGGCAAGGAGAACGCACTCACCCTCCTGCGGCTGCGGCTCGGTCTCGTTCCCCGGGAGTTGCGCCGATCCATGGGGGATCAGTCCCCCCTCGACCAGGTCATCGATATCATCTTGGCGGATTGTTGAGCGAATCCAATTGCCCTAGATCCAGCCAGGCAGCAGGCCGGACCTCGACGAAGACCCGCCCCGGCTGGTCCTCTTCCCTTTCGCCTTCGCCATCGCCTTCTTCACATGCTCCAACGCCACCGTCTTCTCCTTCCCCATGGCAGCGGATCGAGTTCAAACGGGGCGACGACGCCGAGAGCAGAGGCAGATGCGGTGGAGAAAATAGAGGAGGAAGGGGACGAATGATAACGCGCTATGCGAAAACCCCCGTCCAACGCCTTATATGAGGTCATTTCCGAGTGGCTGACTCGTGGGCCCAAGCGATCCAATCAAATCCCGCAACAGTCACGCACGCGATATGTGGCGAAAAAGGTGGTGTGGAGATCGAGGCGGCCTGCCTAATCCGTCCCGATTACTGCGGCCTCCCCACCCGACGCGCTTCCCAAAATTCGAATCCCGTGAAATCCGCAGACAGCAGAACAACCTGTCAGACGGAAGATTTTTCCCATATCAACACTCGAAGCTCAACAATGAAAGTTCACTTGACAAAACCAAGAATGGATCATGGCGACTGAACAAGTAGTTGAAGTCATCATGAATGTTCATTCGACCTCTAGACAAGACATTTCTGAGGCGCAAAAGCTGAATCGGAGAGGTTATCAACTCCTTCTCCACTCGAACCCTGAACCATTCGGGGGCTAATGATGAAGGTATGTACCTAGGGTAGGGTCATAGGCCTGACCTAGACACCCTCCCCTAGGACGTCACTCTCAAAACAGAAGCATTCGAAGGGTACCATCATCCACTCGACCAGACACATTCCACTCGGAAGAATCAATGTCACTCGACCGTCACAGAAGCCACTCGACGAGCAGAAGATCTAAAGCCACTCTGCACGAACAACGGTCGAGCATTTACTTATAGGCTTAATTGTCATTTATATCACTTTAATACGGACGTTACCTGTAACGCTCCTCCTTTATGTACCTTAAACCCTTTGTAACGTGGGTTGGCTGGGGTTCCGGGCGCACTCTATATAACCCACCCCCCTCCACAGGCACAAGGGTTCGCATCTTCTGTAACACACACACATATAATCCAGTCGACCGCCTCAGGGCACCGAGACGTAGGGCTGTTACTTCTTTCGGGAAGGGCCTAAACTCGTAAAACTCGTGTGTACAACTACTCCATAGCTAGGATCTTGCCTCTCATACCTACCCCCATTCCACTATCAGTCTTAGATCCACGACACTACCCCCTGGGCGCGCCCCCTACCTCGTGGACCCCCTGGTGGCCCTCTGATGACCATCTTCGGCTATATGGAGTCTTTCGATGAGGAAAAAATCATAAGCCATCTTTCCGGACGAGACTCCGCCGCCATGATGCGGAACCTTGGCGGAACCAATCTAGGGCTCTGACGGAGCTGTTCTGCTGGAGAAACTTCCCTCCGGGAGGGGGAAATCATCACCATCGTCATCACCAACGCTCGTCTCATCGGGAGAGGGCAATCTCCATCAACATCTTCACCAGCACCATCTCCTCTCAAACCATAGTTCATCTCTTGTATCCAATTCTTGTCTCTAAGTCCGGGATTGGTACCTGTGGGTTGCTAGTAGTGTTAATTACTCCTTGTAGTTGATGCTAGTTGGTTTATTTGGTGGAAGATCATATGTTCAGATCCTATATGCATATTAATACCCCTCTGATTATGAACATGAATATGCTTTGTTAGTAGTTACATTTGTTCCTGAAGACATGGGAGAAGTCTTGCTATTAGTAGTCATGTGAATTTGGTATTCGTTCGATATTTTGATGAGATGTATGTTGTCTCTCCTCTAGTGGTGTTATGTGAATGTCGACTACATGACACTTCACCATTATTTGGGCCTAGAGGAAGGCATTGGGAAGTAATAAGTGGATGATGGGTTGCTAGAGTGACAGAAGCTTAAACCCTAGTTTATGCGTTGCTTCGTAAGGGGCTGATTTGGATCCATATGTTTCCTGCTATGGTTAGGTTTACCTTAATACTTTTGTTGTATTTGCGGATGCTTGCAATAGAGGTTAATCATAAGTGGGATGCTTGTCCAAGTAAGTACAACACCCAAGCACCGGTCCACCCACATACCAAATTATCAAAGTACCGAACGCGAATCATATGAACGTGATGAAAACTAGCTTGACGATATTCCCATGTGTCCTCGGGAGCGCTTTACATCATATAAGAGTTTGTCCAGGCTTGTCCTTTGCTACAAAAAGGACTGGGCCATCTTGCTGCACCTTATTTACTTTTATTACTTGCTACTCATTACAAATTATCCTATCACAAAACTATCTGTTACCTATTATTTCAGTGCTTGCAGAGAATACCTTGTTGAAAACCGTTATCATTTCCTTCTGCTCCTCGTTGGGTTCGACACTCTTACTTATCGAAAGGACTACGATAGATCCCCTATAGTTGTGGGTCATCAAGACTCTTTTCTGGCACCGTTGCCGGGGAGTGAAGCGGCTTTGGTAGGTGGAATTTGGTAAGAAAAAATTTATATAGTGTGCTGAAATTTACTATCACTTGTTACTATGGAAAGTAATCCTCTGAGGGGCTTGTTCGGGGTATCTTCACCCCGACCAGTAGAGCAAAGAGTTTCTCCTCAACCTACTGCACCTATTGAAAATGAAAATGAAAATGAAAATGTCTGCTTTGAAATTCCTTCGGGTATGTTAGAAAAACTGCTAGTTAATCCTTTTGCAGGAGATGGAAAAAAGCATCCTAATGAGCACCTAATATATGTTGATGAAGTTTGTGGATTATTTAAGCTTGCAGGTGTGCCCAGAGATGTTATTAAGAAGAAGGTCTTCCCTTTATCTTTGAAGGGAGATGCATTGACATGGTATAGGCTATGTGATGATACGGGGTCATGGAACTACAAACGATTGAAATTGGAATTTCACCAGAAGTTTTATCCTATGCATCTTGTTCATCGTGATCACAATTATATATAATTTCTGGCCTCGCGAAGGAGAAAGCATCGCTCAAGCTTGGGGGAGGCTTAAATCAATGTTATATTCATGCCCCAATCATGAGCTCTCAAGAGAAATGATTATTCAAAATTTATATGCTCGGCTTTCTGATAACAATCGCACCATGCTCGATACTTCTTGTGCTGGCTCGATTTTCATGGACGATTTTTCCGTCTATGGATCCTCTTTTGATGATTGCTTAAGCAACCTTGATCGAGTTTTGCAGAGATGTGAAGAAACTAATCTTGTCTTGAATTGGGAAAAGTGCCACTTTATGGTTAATGAAGGTATTGTCTTGGGGCATAAAGTTTATGAAAGAGGTATTGAAGTTGATAAAGCCAAGGTTGATGCTATTGAAAGGATGCCATGTCCCAAGGACATCAAAGGTATAAGAAGTTTCCTTGGTCATGCCGGTTTTTATAGGAGGTTCATTAAGGACTTCTCAAAAATTTCTCGACCTCTGACTAATTTATTACAAAAAGATATACCATTTATCTTTAATGATGATTGTGTAGAAGCATTTGAAATACTTAAGAAAGCATTAATCTCTGCACCTATTGTTCAGCCACCTGATTGGAATTTACCTTTTGAAATTATGTGTGATGCTAGTGATTATGCTGTAGGTGCTATTCTAGGGCAAAGAGTTGATAAGAAATTAAATGTTATTCAATATGCTAGTAAAACTCTAGACAATGCTCAGAGAAATTATGCTACTACTGAAAAAGAATTCTTAGCAGTTGTATTTGCTTGTGATAAGTTCAGACCTTATATTGCTGATTCTAAAGTAACTATTCACACTGATCATGCTGCTATTAAATATCTTATGGATAAGAAATATGCTAAACCTAGACTTATTAGATGGGTTCTCTTGCTACAAGAATTTGATTTGCATATTATTGATAGAAAGGGAGCTGGGAACCCCATTGCAGAAAACTTGTCTAGACTAGAGAATGTTCTTGATGACCCACTACCTATTGATGATAACTTTCCTGATGAACAACTAAATGTCATAAATGCTTCTCATACTGCTCCATGCTATGCTGATTATGCTAATTACATTGTTGCTAAATTTATACCACCTAGTTTCACATACCAGCAAAAGAAAAAGTGTTTCTATGATTTGAGGCATTACTTTTGGGATGACCCCACATCTTTATAAAGGAGTAGATGGTGTTATTAGACGTTGTGTACCTGAGCATGAACAGGAACATATCCTATGCAAGTGTCACTCCGAGGCTTATGGAGGACACCATGCTGGAGATAGAACTGCACACAAGGTATTGCAATCCGGTTTTTATTGGCCTACTCTCTTCAAGGATGCTCGTAAGTTTGTCTTATCTTGTGATGAATGTCAAAGAATTGGTAATATTAGTAGACGTCAAGAAATGCCTATGAATTATTCACTTGTTATTGAACCATTTAATGTTTGGGGCTTTGATTATATGGGACCTTTTCCTGCCTCCAATGGTTATACACATATTTTAGTTGTTGTTGATTACGTTACTAAGTGGGTAGAAGCTATTCCAACTAGTAGTGCTGATCATAACACCTCTATTAAGATGCTTAAAGAAGTTATTTTTCCAAGGTTTGGAGTCCCTAGATATTTAATGACTGATGCTGGTTCACATTTTATTCATGGTGCTTTCCGTAAAATGCTTGCTAAATATGATGTTAATCATAGAATTGCATCTCCTTATCACCCACAGTCTAGTGGTCAAGTAGAATTGAGTAATAGAGAACTTAAATTAATTTTGCAAAAGACTGTTAATAGATCTAGAAAGAATTGGTCCAAGAAACTTGATGATGCATTATGGGCCTATAGAACTGCATATAAAAATCCTATGGGTATGTCTCCATATAAAATGGTTTATGGAAAAGCATGTCACTTACCTCTAGAACTAGAACATAAGGCTTATTGGGCTATTAAAGAGCTCAACTATGATTTCAAACTTGCTGGTGAGAAGATGTTATTTGACATTAGCTCACTTGATGAATGGAGAACCCAAGCCTATGAGAATGCCAAATTATTTAAAGAAAAAGTTAAAAGATGGCATGACAAAAGAATACAAAAACGTTAGTTTAATGTAGGTGATTATGCTATACAACTCTCGTTTAAAATTTTTGCAGGAAAACTTCTCTCTAAATGGGAAGGTCCTTACATTATCGAGGAGGTCTATCGCTCCGGTGCCATAAAAATCAACAACTTCGAAGGCACAAATCCGAAGGTGGTGAACGGTCAAAGAATTAAATGTTATATCTCAGGTAATCCTATAAATGTTGAAACCAATGTTATTGAAACCGTAACCCCGGATGAATACATAAGGGACACTTTCTGGAACGTTTCAGACTCCGAAAAGGAATAGGTATGTGGTACGGTAAGTAAACCGACCCTAAAACAATTCTAATGGAAATTTTCTTCCGTTTTGGAATATTTAAAAATAGAAAAATAAGAAGCAGTCCAGGAAGGACACGAGGTCTCCACGAGGGTGGAGGGCGCGCCCTACCCCCTGGGCGCGCCCCTACCTCGTGGGCACCTCGTGTGCTCTCCGGACTTCGTTTTCTTACACGACACGTATTTTGGTCGGTAAAAATTCATTATATAATCTCCCGGAGGTTTTGACTCCCGTATCACGCAATTATCCTTTGTTTGTGTTTCGAGCTATTGCTGCTGCAGATTAGAGCAAGATGTCTTCGCAAGAGTCAGTCGGGGAGAGCCGGGTGTCTCATCCGGCACCGAGATGTAACACCTCTAGTGATAAGCTACAATGATCTCCCCCTAATGGTGTCCATGTCATCATGATCACTATGCTAATTGCCACCTTTTTCAAATCAACTCCAAAAATCCAATTTAAAATGCAAGTCAGAAAACATTTTCTTCAAATGGTCAAACAAAAGTGTCAACAATATTATAATTATTCCCCTGGTATTTGTCGAAGTGAAACCAACATCAACTGAATTTTTAAATTAACCACATAAACTTTTAATGTGGGCCAGCAACAATTAATTAACCTTTTCAATTTCATGTAAATATTTTAAACACTCTCAAGTGCTCTCAAACTTTTGTGCAGCCCTAGAATATTGCCCTGTGTTTTTGTGACAAGTTTCACAGTTAACAAAAATCAAATTGTAGCAAAACAATAGTGCAAAACAGTAGAGACATTAAGAAAAATGAAAACAAGAGAGGAGAAAGAGAAAAGAGAAAAGAAAAGTAAAGCCCCAATGTGCCATTGGGCTCTGGACCACAGTGCAAGGCTAGCCCGCCTCCACACCTCACCCCCCTCTGTAGTCTGTACACACAGGAGACAGGGAGGGTGTGGCGTGCATCCATGGCGCCATGGCCATGGATGGCTTCCACGTGCCCCCGGCCTATAAGTGCGCTCCCCGTGAAACCCTAGAAGCCCTCGCTCGACCCCTTCCTTTTCCCCATCGCGCCCCCTCCTCCTCTGCTCTAAAAGGAGCTCGAGAACTCGCGCAGTGACAGCGCCCGTCGTCGCATTGCCACGGCCTACGTGCTCCCCGGCGCCCAGGGTGATGTCCACCAGCTCTGGCATTGACTTCTCCATCCACTAATGCAATTGGTTAGAGCAGGGACGCACCACATTGTCGCCTTCATCGTCGTTTCTCTGCCATGGCTGCGGCATCTCGCCGTCGATTGCTGCCACACCGGTCCACCTCCGGCCCCCGAGCTCGTCATCCGCACCGCGGTGAGCTCCTCCTCCGAATCCCCGTCGCCCCAGTCTCGATCCGTTGCCGTAGTCGCCTGTTCGAGTCGGCGGCCGCCATGGCCGAGCTCAGTGTACGCGTACTCGCCCCTGCTTCGATGTGTGCTTGTCTGCTCCTGCCGCAGCCTTGACCACTCCGCGCGAGCGCCCGCTCCCGCCCAGACCGGCCGTCGCCTGCACCGCCGTCACTCCGCGCCGGTCACATCCCGCGCCGCCCGCGCTCCAGCTGCGTCCGCCTCTGGCCGCCGCCGCAACCTCCCGGTGCCAGCTGCGTGCTGCTCCTAGCTGCCGCTACTTGCGTTGCTGTGCTACTGCTGCTCTGTACTGCTTCCGCTGCGAGCGCCGCCGCTGCTGATGCTACTTGCTGCCGCTGCTTGCTAATGCTTTGCTGCTGCCGCCAAGCTGCTTTGCTGATGCTTTGCCATGGCCGTGCATGTGTACACAGGATGCACATTCGGCTGTGTCTCTGGCCGGCTTAGTTAATTGGAGATAGGATAGTTCTAGGATTAGATTAGTGCACTAAATTTTCTAATGTGCATATGACATGTTGGCCTCATTTGATTATGATACTTTTTAACTATATATGTTTAGGTATAGCCTATGCCATGTGGGTCACACCTTCTCCCTTTGACCAGTCAAACTGACCTGGTCAACTCGAATTATTAGTAATTTTAGAAAATGATTAAAATTTAGAAAATTAATATAAAATAAACCGTAACTCGGATGAAAATGTTTTCTACATGAAAGTTGCTCAGAACGACGAGACGAATCCGAATACGTAGTGCGTTCGTTCACCACGCGTCCCTAGCATAGCGAACCTGCTACCTTCCCCCTCCGGTCCGTCTGTCCGAAAACGCGAAACACCGGGAATATTTTCCCGGATGTTTTCCCCCCTTCACCGGTATCACCTCATACCGCGTTAGGGCACACCTAGCACCGCTACTTGACATGTCATGCATCGTTACGCATCTGTTTGCATTGTATTCATTGTTTTCCCCCCTCTTATCTCCGGTAGACTACGAGACTGACACCGCTGTTGGTGCCCAGTCCGACTACGTTGTTGACGACCCCTACTTGCCAGAGCAACCAGGCAAAACCCTCCCCCCCTGATCACCAGATATCGCCTACTCTTCTCTCTACTGCTTGCATTAGAGTAGTGTAGCATGTTACTGCTTTCCGTTAATCCTATTCTGATGCATAGCCTGACATTGTTGCTACAACTGTTGATACCTTACCTGCAATCCTAAATGCTTAGTATAGGATGTTAGATTATCATCAGTGGCCCTACATTCTTGTCAGTCTGCCACGCTATACTATCGGGCCGTGATCACGTCGGGTGTTGATCACGGTTTATACTATATATACATACTATACATGTTGTGACTAAAGTCGGGTCGGCTCGTTGAGTACCCGCAAGTGATTCCGATGTTGGGGGTTGAAGGGGCAGGTGGTTCCACCTAGGTAGTGGTGAGCCTGGGTTCCCGACGGCCCCCGGCTGTTACTTTGAGGCGGAGCGACAGGGCAGGTTGAGACCACCTAAGAGAGAGGTGGGCCTGGCCCTGGTCGGCGTCCGCGGTTATGTCAAAATAACACGCTTAACGAGATCTTGGTATTTGATCTGAGTCTGGCCACTGGCCTATACGCACTAACCAACTATGCGGGAACAGTTATGGGCACTCGACGTCGTGGTATCAGCCGAAGCCTTCGTGACGTCAGCGACTGAGCGGCGCGCGCCGGATTGGGCCGGAACGCCTGCTCTTGTATTAGGAAGGCTAGGTCTGCTTACCGGCCGCGTTCGCAACGTGCATGTGTGCAACAGGCGATGGGCCCAGACCCCTGCGCCATAGGATTTTTAGACCGGCGTGCTGACCTCTCCGTTGTGCCTAGGTGGGGCTGCGACATGTTGATCTTCCGAGGCCGGGCATGACCCAGGAAAGTGTGTCCGGCCGAAGAGGATCGATCGTGTTGGGAAATGTGGTGCACCCCTGTAGGGAAGTTAATCTATTCGAATAGCCATGATCTTCGATAACAGGACGACTTGGAGTTGTACCTTGACCTTATGACAACTAGAACCGGTTACTTAATAAAACACACCCTTTCAAGTGCCAGATACAACCCGGTGATAGCTCTCTAACAGGGCGACGAGGAGAGGATCACCGGGTAGGATTATGCTACACGATGCTACTTGGTGAACTTACCTTCTACTCTCTTCTACGTGCTGCAAGATGAAGGTGGCCAGAAGCGTAGTCTTCGATAGGACTAGCTATCCCCCTCTTATTCCGGCATTCTGCAGTTCAGTCCACATATGATACCCCTTTTCCATTTGATACCAATGCATACATATGTAGTGTAGCTCCTTGCTTGCGAGTACTTTGGATGAGTACTCATGGTTGCTTTGCTCCCCCTTTTCCCCTTTTCTATACCCGATTGTTTCGACCAGACGATGGAGCACAGGAGCCAGACGCCACCGTCGATGACGACTCCTACTACACTGGAGGTGCCTACTACTACGTGCAGGCCGCTGACGACGACCAGGAGTAGTTTAGGAGGATCCCAGGCAGGAGGCCTGCGCCTCTTTCAATATGTATCCCAGTTTGTGCTAGCCATCTTATGGCAACTTGTTTAACTTATGTCTGTACTCAGATATTGTTGCTTCCGCTGACTCATCCATGATCGAGATCTTGTATTCGAACCCTCGAGGCCCCTGGCTTGTAATATGATGCTTGTATAACTTATTTTATTTGTAGAGTTGTGTTGTGATATCTTCCCGTGAGTCCTTGATCTTAATCGTAGACGTTTGCGCGTATGGTTAGTGTACGGTCAAATCGGGGGCGTCACGTGAACGGTCAAAGAATTAAACATTATATCTCACTTGATCCTATAAATGTTGAAACCAATGTTATTGAAACCGTAACCCCAGAGGAATACATAAGAGACACTTTCTGGAACATTTCAGACTCCGAAAAGGAATAGGTATGTGGTACGGTAAGTAAACCAACTCCAAAACAGTTCTAATGGCAATTTTCTTCCATTTTGGAATATTTAGAAAAATAGAAAAATAAGAAGCAGTCCGGGAAGGACACGAGGGCTCCATGAGGGTGGAGGGCGCCCCCCTACCTCGTGAGCACCTCGTGTGCTCTCCAGACTTCGTTTTCTTACACGACACGTATTTTGGTCGGTAAAAATTCAGTATATAATCTCCCGGAGGTTTTGACTCCCGTATCACGCAATTATCCTCTGTTTGTGTTTCGAGCTATTGCTGCTGCAGATTAGAGGAAGATGTCTTCGCAAGAGTCAGTCGGGGAGAGCCGGGTGTCTCATCCGGCACCGTGATCAATGGCAAACAATAATGTTGACCACTTTGGGCCAGCAACAGAGGAAGAGATGGAGGCTGATTTGAAGAGGATAGATGCCATGGAGGAGGATCAAGAAGTCACTTCCCGCTTCCGAGCTGGATTCACAATGGGGGAACTGCAGAGCTCGGCTATTCCAAACTCGGTTATCCCTTCCAATGTTAGATTTCTTTCTTATGAGAATATGAAAAAGAGTGTCACTGGTTCTCCCGCAGCTATGCAACACCCTTGGGTGCAGCGAGCTTTGGCTGTTACAGGAAAACTTCGAAAGGAAATAATGGACCTCAAGCAGCAAGTCAATAAGCTCGAGGAGGAGAATCATATCCTGAGGGGCATCATCACCAAGAATATCACATCACCATCCCCGAAAAGAGAGACATAATCACATGGGTATGGGCACTCCCCTTGGCAACTGCCAAGCTTGGGGGAGTGCCCCGGTATCGTATCACCATCACTTCTATCTTTACCGTTTTTCTTAGATCGATCCTTTTGGTAATATCTTGATCTAGTAGAATAAAGTTTTAGTATGATCTAGTTGTGAGTTTTGCTTTATGATCCTTCTATGTAATCGAGTCTGTGAGCTATATATAATAAAGTTTAGTGTTGAGTCAAGGGCTTGATTATTTTGCCATGATCTTGAGTGAGTAAAATAAAAGAGAAAGAATAAAAAGGAAATAAAAGAGATCATATGGATCTTATGGAGAGTAATGACTTCACATAGAAAGAGTATGATGAATAAAAGTTGTTGAGAATTGACAAACATAGTTTTGGTCATCGTTGCAATTAATAGGAAGTAATAAAGAAAGAGAGGTCTTCACATATAAATATACTATCTTGGACATCTTTTATGATTGTGAGCACTCATTAAAATATGACATGCTAAAGAGTTGACGTTGGACAAGGAAGATAACGTAATGGGTTATGTTTTCTTACATCCGAGAGAAATTATATTATCATGGATCATCCAACATGATTGAGCTTGCCTTTCCCCCTCATGCTAGCCAAATTCATCGCACCAAGTAGAGATACTACTTGTGCTTCCAAACACCCTTAAACCAGTTTTGCCATGAGAGTCCACCGTACCTACCTATGGATTGAGTAAGATCCTCCAAGTAAGTTGTCATTGGTGCAAGCAATAAAAATTGCTCTCTAAAGATGTATGACTTATTAGTGTGGGAGAAAATAAGCTTTATACGATCGTGTGATATGGAAGAAATAAAAGCGACGGACAGCATAATAAAGGTCCATATCACAAGTGGCAATATAAAGTGACGTTCTTTCGCATTAAGATTTTGTGCATCCAACCATAAAAGCGCATGAAAACCTCTGCTTCCCTCTGCGAAGGGCCTATCTTTTACTTTTATCTCCTGCCTTACATAAGAGTCATGGTGATCTTCACCCTTCCTTTTTACATTTTATCTTTTGGCAAGCACAACATGTTGGAAAGATCCTGGTATATATGGCTAATTGGATGTGAGTTTTCATGAACTATTATTGTTGACATTACCCTTGAGGTAAAACATTGGGAGGCATAACTATAAGCCCCTATCTTTCTCTGTGTCCGATTAAAACTCCATACCCATAAGTATTGCGTGAGTGTTAGCAATTGTGAAAGACTATATGATCGTTGAGTATGTGGACTTGCTGAAAAGCTCTTATATTGACTCTTTCCTATGTTATGATAAATTGCAATTGCTCCAATGACTGAGATTATAGTTTGTTAGTTTTCAATGAAGTTTATGATTCATACTTGAAATTGTGATTGAATTATTACTCTAGCATAAGAAATCATATGACAAAAGTTATATAAGTTGTTGTTCTAAGAATGATCATGATGCCCTCATGTCCGTATTTTATTTTTATCGACACCTCTATCTCTAAACATGTGGACATATTTGTCGATTTCGGCTTTCGTTGAGGACAAGCGAGGTCTAAGCTTGGGGGAGTTGATACGTCCATTTTGCATCATGCTTGTATATCGATATTTATTGCATTATAGGATGTTATTACACATTATGTCACAATA
The DNA here is from genome assembly GCF_018294505.1 of Triticum aestivum. Classification (NCBI taxonomy): domain Eukaryota; kingdom Viridiplantae; phylum Streptophyta; class Magnoliopsida; order Poales; family Poaceae; genus Triticum; species Triticum aestivum. Next base: position 499,431,838 of record NC_057803.1, read on the forward strand.
CTTATGCCTATTCTCTCTTATTACAAGGTTTACATAAAGAGGGAGAATGCCGACAGTTGGGATTCTGGGCTGGAAAAGGAGCAAATATTAGAGACCTATTCTGCACAACTCCAAAAGTCCTGAAACTTCACGGAATTCATTTTCAGAATATATAATAAATACTGAGCACAAGAAGTTCACCAGGGGCCACACCCTGCCCACGAGGGTGGGGGGCGCGCCCTACCCCCCTGGGCGCGGCCCCCTACCTCATGGACCCCCTGGTGGCCCTCCGATGACCATCTTCTGCTATATGGAGTCTTTCGATGAGGAAAAAATCATAAGCCATCTTTCCGGACGAGACTCCGCCGCCACGAGGCTAAACCTTGACGGGACCAATCTAGGGCTCTAGCGGAGCTGTTCTGCCGGGGAAACTTCCCTCCGGGAGGGGGAAATCATCACCATCGTCATCACCAACGCTCCTCTCATCGGGAGAGGGCAATCTCCATCAACATCTTCACCAGCACCATCTCTTCTCAAACCCTAGTTCATCTCTTGTATCCAATTCTCATCTCTAAGTCCGGGATTGGTACCTGTGGGTTGCTAGTAGTGTTAATTACTCCTTGCAGTTGATGCTAGTTGGTTTATTTGGTGGAAGATAATATGTTCAGATCCTATATGCATATTAATACCCCTCTGATTATGAACATGAATATGCTTTGTGAGTAGTTACGTTTGTTCCTGAGGACATGGGAGAAGTCTTGCTATTAGTAGTCATGTGAATTTGGTATTCGTTCGATAGTTTGATGAGATGTATGTTGTCTCTCCTCTAGTGGTGTTATGTGAACGTCGACTATATGACACTTCACCATTATTTGGGCCTAGACAAAGGCATTGGGAAATAATAAGTGGATGATGGGTTGCTAGAGTGACAGAAGCTTAAACCCTAGTTTATGCGTTGCTTCGTAAGGGGCTGATTTGGATCCATATGTTTCCTACTATGGTTAGGTTTACCTTAATACTTTTGTTGTAGTTGCGGATGCTTGCAATAGAGTTTAATCATAAGTGGGATGCTTGTCCAAGTAAGGACAGCACCCAAGAACCGGTCCACCCACATACCAAATTATCAAAGTACTGAACGCGAATCATATGAACATGATGAAAACTAGCTTGACGATATTCCCATGTGTCCTCGGGAGTGCTTTACATCATATAAGAGTTTTTCCAGGCTTGTCCTTTATTACAAAAAGGATTGGGCCATCTTGCTACACCTTATTTACTTTTATTACTTGCTACTCGTTACAAATTATCCTATCACAAAACTATCTGTTACCTATTATTTCAGTGCTTGCAGAGAATACCTTGTTGAAAACCGCTTATCATTTCCTTCTGCTCCTCGTTGGGTTCGACACTCTTACTTATCGAAAGGACTACAATAGATCCCCTATACTTGTGGGTCATCAATAGAGCACATCAATTTGGAATGACAGACCACACAAGATCGGCACATGCGGCACATCAAGGTAAAAAATAATGTGAACCAGAAAGCAGTACTGCATTTGCTTTTGTGGGAATAGCATGTGAGGAAAAGTAGATTTGTAACGGTGGTGGTGGAAAAAACAAACAAAAAATGCTACCAAGTGGTCGTGTGCAAAAAGAGTCGTATATTGCCTTCGGGATTTGCCAATTGCTATAAGAGTGGGTGGAACATTCATGATTGTTCACATTTGCGTACTAAGCTCGGGACTAGAATACAAGTTTTGATGCTGGAATATACTTGTTTCCATGTGTTGGCAACGGTAGTTGCCATGTATGTTGGACTGTAGCTGCCATTGCTATATACTACAAGTTCTGATGCTAAAAGATGCTGGTTGCCATGTGTTGGCAATAGTAGTTGCCATGTTGTTGGACTGCATCTGCCATTACTGGAGAATTATAGTTGCCATGCATGGCCATATGCAGATTCACGGCTTGCTGTGTGATTGATGTCATGCAAAATCACATGCAGTTGCTGTACTCCGTTACGATAAACATGCCATTCAAGCAAAATCTTATGCTCGTACCTGATTTTTTATTGCAGGACCTTCAACTACAATTAACAGCAGCGCGGGGACATCTAATGCGGGGAGCTCTGAGCGCACGGAAGACATGTTCCACCAGCCAGCCAACACTCATGCCACAAACAACGCCAAGTCACTGTCAGAAATGGCAATCGTTCCAGCAATGCCGACAAGCACACCTTTGCAGACCAGCACAAGCAACACTCAAGTAGATGAAACAGCCGCTGATACTAATGTGTATGATGAAACCGATGACGAAGCACAAGGGGATGAAGATGGTGGGCAATCAGAAATCATAGTACCTCAGGCACCGTATCTTGGGCAGAGATTTGATTCGTTTGAAGATGCAAAGGAATTCTACCAGACATATGAAAAGTTCCATGGGTTTGCGGTCAACACCGAATACCACAGGAAAATTAAAAAAACTAGCAGAGGTGAGATCAGGTGCTACAAGGAACGAAGAAACAAGAAGGGCAAAGGTGATGCGCCTGTCGTTCCAGAACGAAAGAGAGGTATCATTGTCAAGACGGAATGCCCTGTCCGATGTAAGCTGAACGTAGATGGAGCACAGTGGGTGGTCAATGAATATTTTGACAAGCACAACCATGAGCTAATAAATAAGTTTGACCTGGTAAAATTTCTGACCGCCCACAGGGGATTCACCCCCCTCGAGAAGAAATTCATAAAGCTGCTACATGATTGTAACGCCAGTCCATCAAGAATGGTCTAGATACTCTCCCTCATCCACAGCAAAAATGGGACTCTGAGTAGCATGCCCTACATACCGGCGGACGTCACAATCCTAAAGGCAAAGTATCGTAGAGAAAGCAAGTTGGCTGACATAGAAGCCATGATAGTCTACTTCGATGAGAAAGCAAAAGAAGATCCAAATTTCTTCTACAGGATAAGATTGGACGATGAGGACCGTGTCAGGAACATGTATTGGGTGGATGGTGCTGCAAGAAGAGCCTGCAAACATTTCCGAGACTGCATTTTATTCGACGCAACATATCTCACTAATATGTACAAGATGCCATGCGCTCCATTCATAGGAATAAATAGCCACAATCAGTCATTGCAGTTCGGATGCGGGCTCGTTCGGAACGAAGACATGGATGGGTAAATTTGGCTGTTCAAGACCTTCTTGGAGTGCATGGGTGGACTTGCTCCGATGAACATAATAACAGACCAGGATTTTAGCATGCGTGCAGGCATAGAGGAGGTCTTCCCATTGGCAGTGCACAGGCACTGCAGGTGGCACATCATAAATAAGGCTGAGGAGATGCTAGGACCGTTCTTTGCTGACCATCCAGAGCTGCACAAGGCATTCGAGCTGTGCGTGGACCACAGCTTGACGGTGGAGGAGTTTGAAAGGACCTGGATGGCTATGATTTAAACATACCAAGTCCAATACCACGAGACACTTGCTAGCTTGTGGGAAAAGCGAATGTATTGGGTGCCGGCCTACTTCATGCAGTGCTTCTTCCTGTTTCTGTAGACTACACAACGCAGTGAGGGGTTCAATGCTGTTTTGAAGCGGTACGTCAGCCTTGGTAACTCATTGCTACAGTTTGCTAAGCAGTACACCACTTTGCAACAAAAAATACTGGGGTCCGAGCTACAGCAAGAAGCAAACACCGCGCTCAAGCAGTCAAAATTGCTAACGTATTTACCAATGGAGAGGCAGATGAGCAAGATGTACACCAACAAGATTTTTAACAAGTCGGTTGTGTTACAATCTTATTTGCACAAATCATGGAGGTAGTAGGTGCCATGTAGAATGCAATGCAGTTGAAAAGCTTATTTGAAAATGGTGATTTTTTTAAAAGTAGCCATTGAGTACAGAGTAACCATGATATGTAGTTGCCATGTTTAATGAACTACAGTTTGCCATGTTTAATGAACTATAGTTGCCATGTTTGCTCAACTGCAGTTGCCATGTTTCATGAATTGCAGTTGCCATGTTTAATGAATTGTACTTCCACTGGACACGATGGTATGGAATGCAAATGCCAAATGAAGTTGTTATGTAGTTGCCATGTTTAGTGAATTGCAGTTGCCATGTTTAATGAACTGTAGTTGCCATGTTTACTCAACTGTAGTTGCCATGTTCGATGAACTGTAGTTGCCATGTTTGAACGAACTGTATTTACATTGGCCACAACAACAAAAGGTGCTACAAAAAACTTCACACAAGAGTTTAACAAAAACCACACAAAACTTGCAGATTCCAGAAAGAAATAAAGCATGCCAACATGTGCTACCTCTTGAGCACTGCGTTGATTTTCCCTTGAAGAGAAAATGGTGATGCAACAAAGTAGCGTAAGTATTTCCCTCAGTTTTTGAGAACCAAGGTATCAATCCAGTAGGAGGCTACGCGCTAGTCCCTCGCACCTGCACAAAACAAATAAATCCTTGCAACCAACGCGATAAGGGGTTGTCAATCCCTACACGATCACTTACGAGAGTGAGATCTGATAGATATGATAAGATAATATTTTTGGTATTTTTATCATAAAGATGCAAAGTAAAATAAAAGCAAAGTAAATAACTAAGTATTGGAAGATTAATATGATGAAGATAGACCCGGGGGCCATAGGTTTCACTAGTGGCTTCTCTCAAGAGCATAAGTATTTTACGGTGGGTGAACAAATTACTGTTGAGCAATTGACAGAATTGAGCATAGTTATGAGACTATCTAGGTATGATCATGTATATAGGCATCATGTCCGAGACAAGTAGACCGATTCCTACCTGCATCTACTACTATTACTCCACACATCGACCGCTATCCAGCATGCATCTAGAGTATTAAGTTCATAAGAACAGAGTAACGCCTTAAGCAAGATGACATGATGTAGAGGGATAAACTCATGCAATATGATGAAAACCCCATCATGTTATCCTCGATGGCAACAATACAATACGTGCCTTGCTGCCCCTACTGTCACTGGGAATGGACACCGCAAGATTGAACCCAAAGCTAAGCACTTCTCCCATTGCAAGAAAGATCAATCTAGTAGGCCAAACCAAACTGATAATTTGAAGAGACTTGCAAAGATAACCAATCATACATAAAAGAATTCAGAGAAGATTCAAATATTGTTCATAGATAAACTTGATCATAAACCCATAATTCATCGGTCTCAACAAACACACCGCAAAAAGAAGATTACATCGAATAGATCTCCACAAGAGAGGGGGAGAACTTTGTATTGAGATCCAAAAAGAGAGAAGAATCCATCTAGCTAATAACTAAGGACCCGAAGGTCTGAGGTAAACTACTCACACTTCATCGGAGAGGCTATGGTGTTGATGTAGAAGCCCTCCGTGATCGATGCCTCCTCCGGTGGAGCTCCGAAACAGGCCCCAAGATGGGATCTCGTGGATACAGAAAGTTACGGCGGTGGAATTAGGGTTTTGGCTCCGTATCTGATCGTTTGGGGATACATAGGTATATATAGGAGGAAAAAGTACGTCGGTGGAGCAACAGGGGGCCCACGAGGGTGGAGGGCGTGCCTGGGGGGGGGGGTAGGCGCGCCCCCTACCTCGTGGCCTCCCTGTTGGTTGCTTGACGTAGGGTCCAAGTCTCCTGGATCTTATTCGTTACAAAAATCATGTTCCCGAAGGTTTCATTCCGTTTGGACTCTGTTTGATATTCCTTTTCTTCGAAACCCTAAAATAGGCAAAAAAACAGCAATTCTGGGCTGGGCCTCCGGTAAATAGGTTAGTCCAAAAAATAATCTAAAAGTGAATAATAAAGCCCAATAATGTCCAAAACAGAAGATAATATAGCATGGAGCAATAAAAAATTATAGATACGTTGGAGACGTGTCAAGCATCCCCAAGCTTAATTCCTGCTCGTCCTCGAGTAGGTGAATGATAAAAACAGAATTTTTGATGTGGAATGCTACTAGGCATAATTTCAATGTAATTCTTCTTAATTGTGGTATGAATATTCAGATCCGAAAGATTCAAGATAAAAATTTAATATTGACATAGAAATAATAATACTTCAAGCATACTAACTAAGAAATTATGTCTTCTCAAAATAACATGGCCAAAGAAAGTTCATCCCTACAAAATCATATAGTTTAGTCATGCTCCATTTTTGTTACACAAGAATGCTCTCATCATGCACAACCACGATGACAAGCCAAGCAACTGTTTCATACTTTAGTAATCTCAAACTTTATAAACCTTCATGCAATACATGAGCATGAGCCATGGATATAGCACTATGGGTGGAATAGAGTATAATGATGGGGGTTATGTGGAGAAGACAAAAAATGAGAAAGTCTCACATCAACGAGGCTAATCAATGAGCTATGGAGATGCCCATCGATTGATGTTAATGCAATGAGTAGGGATTGCCATGCAACAGATGCACTAGAGCTATAAATGTATGAAAGCTCAACAAAAGAAACTAGTGGGTGTGCATCCAACTTGCTTGCTCATGAAGACCTAGGGCACTTGAGGAGGCCCATTGTTGGAATATACAAGCCAAGTTCTCTAATGAAAAATTCCCACTAGTATATGAAAGTGACAAAACAAGAGATTCTCTATCATGAAGATCATGGTGCTACTTTGAAGCACAAGTGTGGAAAAAAAGATAGTAGCATTGTCCCTTTTCATTTATCTTTTTTTGGGCCTTCTCTTTTTGGCCTTTTTTATTGGGACAATGCTCTATTAAATGATGATCATCACACTTCTATTTATTTACAACTCAATGATTAAAACTCGATACTAGAACAAGGTATGACTCTATATGAATGCCTCCGGCGGTGTACCGGGATATGCAATGAATCAAGAGTGACATGTATGAAAGAATTATGAACGGTGGCTTTGACAAAAATACGATGCCAACTACATGATCATGCAAAGCAATATGATAATGATGAACGTGTCATGATAAACAGGATGGTGGAAAGTTGCATGGCAATATATCTCGGAATGGCTATGGAAATGCCATAATAGGTAGGTATGGTGGCTGTTTTGAGGAAGATATAAGGAGGTTTATGTGTGACAGAGCGTATCATATCACGGGGTTTGGATGCACCGGCGAAGTTTGCACCAAGTCTCAATGTGAGAAAGGGCAATGCACGGTACCGAAGAGGCTAGCAATGATGGAAAGGTGAGAGTGCGTATAATCCATGGACTCAACATTAGTCATAAAGAACTCACATACTTATTGCAAAAATCTACAAGTCATCAAAAACCAAGCACTACGCGCATGCTCCTAGGGGGATAGATTGGTAGGAAAAGACCATCGCTCGTCCCCAACCGCCACTCATAAGGAAGACAATCAAAGAACACCTCATGTTTCAAATTTGTTACATAACGTTTACCATACGTGCATGCTACGAGACTTGCAAACTTCAACACAAGTATTTCTCAATTTCACAACTACTCAACTAGAACAACTTTAATATCACTACCTCCATATCCCAAAACAATCATCAAGCATCAAACTTCTCTTAGTATTCAAAACACTCATAAGAAAGTTTTTACTAATCTTGAATACCTAGCATATTAGGATTATTTAAGAAAATTACCATTCTATTTAAGACTCTCAAAATAATATAAGTGAAGCATGAGAGATCAATAGTTTCTATAAAACAAATCCACCACCGTGCTCTAAAAGATATAAGTGAAGTACATAGAGCAAAACTATATAACTCAAAAGATATAAGTGAAGCACATAGAGTATTCTAATAATTTCTGAATCGTGTCTCTCTCAAAAGGTGTGTACAGAAAATATGATTGTGGTAAACTAAAAAGCAAAGACTCAAATCATACAAGACGCTCCAAGCAAAACACATATCATATGGTGAATAAAAATATAGCTCCAAGTAAAGTTACCGATGGAAGTAGACGAAAGAGGGGATGCCTTCCGGGGCATCCCCAAGCTTTGGCTTTTTGGTGTCCTTAGATTATCTTGGGGGTGCCATGGGAATACCCAAGCTTAGTCTCTTGCCACTCCTTGTTCCATAATCCATCAAATCCTTACCCAAAACTTGAAAACTTCACAACACAAAACTTAAAGTAGAAAATCTCGCGAGCTCCGTTAGCGAAAGAAAACAAAACACCACTTCAAGGTACTGTAATGAACTCATTCTTTATTTATATTGGTATTAAACCTACTGTATTCCAAATTCTCTATGGTTTATAAACTATTTTACTAGCCATAGATTCATCAAAATAAGCAAACACCACACGAAAAAAAGAATCTGTCACAAACAGAACAGTCTATAGTAATCTGTAGCTAGCACAAGATATGGAACCCCCAAAATTCTAAAATAAATTGCTGGACGTGAGGAATTTATCTATTAATCATAGTCAAAAAGAATTAACTAAATATCACTTTCCAAATAAAAATGGCAGCAGTTCTCGTGAGCGCTAAAGTTTCTAGTTTTTTTGCAGCAAGATTAACAAGACTTTCCCCAAGTCTTCCCAACGGTTCTACTTGGCACAAACACTAATTAAACACAAAAACACAACCAAAACAGAGGCTACATAAATTATTTATTACTAAATAGGAGCAAAAAGCAAGGAATAAAAAATAAAATTGGGTTGCCTCCCAACAAGCGCTATCGTTTAACGGCCCTAGCTAGGCATAAAAAGCAAGGATAGATCTAGGTATTGCCATCTTTGGTAGGCAATCCATAAGTGCCTCTCATAATAGATTCATAAGGTAATTTGATTTTCTTTCTAGGAAAGTGTTCCATGCCTTTCCTTAACGGAAATTGGAATCTAATATTTTCTTTCTTCATATCAATAATTGCACCAATCATTCTAAGGAAAGGTCTACCAAGAATAATAGGACATGAAGGATTGCAATCTATATCAAGAACGATAAAATCTACGGGAACATAATTCCTATTTGCAACAATAAGAACATCATTAATTCTTCCCATAGGTTTCTTAATAGTGGAATCCGCAAGGTGCAAGTTTAGAGAGCAATCATCAAAATCACGGAAACCTAACAAATCACACAAAGTCTTTGGAATCGTGGAAACACTAGCACCCAAATCACACAAAGCATATCATTCATGATATTTAATTTTAATTTTAATAGTAGGTTCCCACTCATCATAAAGTTTTCTAGGGATAGAAACTTCCAACTCAAGTTTTTCTTCATAAGATTGCATCAAAGCATCAACGATATGTTTGGTAAAAAGCTTTATTTTGACTATAAGCATGAGGAGAATTTAGCACGGATTGCAACAAGGAAATACAATCTATCAAATAGCAATTATCATAATTAAATTCCTTGAAATCCAAAATAGTAGGTTCATTAACATCCAGAGTTTTGATCTCTTCAATCCCACTTTTATCAATTTTAGCATCAAGATCTAAAAACTCCGAATTTTTGGAACGCCTTCTAGGTAAAGGTGGATCATATTCAGTCCCATCATTATCAAGATTCATATTGCAAAACAAATATTTAATCAGGGACACATCAATAACTTTTATATCTTCATCTTTATTATCATGGAAACTAGAAGAACACACTCTTATAAAGGAATCTTTCTTAGCACGCATCCTAGCGGTTCTTTCTTTGCACTCATCAATGGAAATTCTCATGGATTGATAGACTCATTGATATAATTCTTAGGTGGAATAGATCTAAGTTTCAAAGAATCAACATCAAGAGAAATTCTATCAACGTTCCTAGCCAACTCATCAATCTTAAGCAATTTTTCTTCAATCAAAGCATTGAAATTCTTTTGCTAAGTAATAAATTCTTTAATATTAGATTCAAAATCAGAGGGCATCTTATTATAATTTCCATAAGAATTGTTGTAGGAATTACCATAATTATTAGAGGAGTTGCTAGGATAAGGCCTAGGATTAAAGTTTCCTCTATACGCGTCGTTACCAAAATTGTTCCTACCAAAAAAATTCACATCCATAGATTCATTATTATTCTCAATCAAAGTAGACAAAGGCATATCATTAGGATAAGAAGAAACACTTTTATTAGCAAATAATTTCATAAGTTCATCCATCTTTCCACTCAAAACATTAATTTCTTCTATCGCATGCACTTTTTTATTAGTAGATCTTTCAGTGTGCCATTGAGAATAATTAACCATAATATTATCTAGGAGTTTAGTAGCTTCTCCTAAAGTGATTTCCATAAAAGTGCCTCCCGCGGCCGAATCTAAAAGATTTCTAGAAGCAAAATTCAATCCGGCATAAAAATTTTGTATAATCATCCACAAATTCAAACCATGTGTTGGGCAATTACGTATCATTAATTTCATCCTCTCCCAAGCTTGTGCAACATGTTCATGATCAAGTTGCTTAAAATTCATAATATCATTTCTAAGAGAGATGATCTTAGCGGGAGGAAAATACTTAGAGATAAAAGCATCTTTGCACTTATTCCAAGAATCAATACTATTTTTAGGCAAAGATGAAAACCAAGCTTTAGCACGATCTCTAAGCGAAAAAGGAAATAGCTTCAATTTAACAATATCATTGTCCACATCTTTCTTCTTTTGCATATCACAAAAATCAACAAAGCTATTTAGATGGGTAGCGGCATATTCACTAGGAAGGCCGAAAAACAGATCTTTCATGACAAGATTCAGCAAGGCAACATTAATTTCATAAGATTCAGCATCGGTAAGAGGAGCAATCGGAGTGCTAATAAAATCATTGTTGTTGGTATTGGTAAAGTCACACAATTTAGTGTTATCTTGAGCCATCGTGACAAGCAAGCAATCCAACACACAAGAAAACGAGGAACGTGCAAAAAAGAGGCAAATAGAGAAAGAGAGGGAGGATAGAGAGAGAGAGAGGGCGAATAAAACGGCAAGGGTGAAGTGGGGGAGAGGAAAATGAGAGGCAAATGGCAAATAATGTAATGCAGGAGATAAGGGTTTGTGATGGGTACTTGGTATGTTGACTTTTGCGTAGTCCTCCCCGGCAACGGCGCCAGAAATGGCTCATTGTCGGGAGTCAAATCTTGACTTGCACGAACCTCCCCAGCAACGGCGCCAGAAATCCTTCTTGCTACCTCTTGAGCATTGCGTTGGTTTTCCCTTGAAGAGGAAAGGGTGATGCAACAAAGTAGCGTAAGTATTTCCCTCAGTTTTTGAGAACCAAGGGATCAATCCAGTAGGAGGTTATGCGCTAGTCCCTCGCACCTGCACAAAACAAATAAATCCTCGCAACCAACGCGATAAGGGGTTGTCAATCCCTACATGGTCACTTACGAGAGTGAGATCTGATAGATAGGATAAGATAATATTTTTGGTATTTTTATGATAAAGATGCAAAGAAAAATAAAAGCAAAGTAAATAACTAAGTATTGGAAGATTAATATGATGAAGATAGACCCAGGGGCCATAGGTTTCACTAGTGGCTTCTCTCAAGAGCATAAGTATTTTACGTTGGGTGAACAAATTACTGTTGAGCAATTGACAGAATTGAGCATAGTTATGAGAATATCTAGGTATGATCATGTATATAGGCATCACGTCCGAGACAAGTAGACCGACTCCTGCCTGCATCTACTACTATTACTCCACACATCGACTGCTATCCAGCATGCATCTAGAGTATTAAGTTCATAAGAACAGAGTAACGCCTTAAGCAAGATGACATGATGTAGAGGGATAAACTCATGCAATATGATGAAAACCCCATCTTTTTATCCTTGATGGCAACAATACAATACGTGCCTTGCTGCCCCTACTGTCACTGGGAAAGGACATCGCAAGATTGAACCCAAAGCTAAGCACTTCTCCCATTGCAAGAAAGATTAATCTAGTAGGCCAAACCAAACTAATAATTCGAAGAGACTTGCAAAGATAACCAATCATACATAAAAGAATTCAGAGAAGATTCAAATATTGTTCATAGATAAACTTGATCATAAACCCACAATTCATTAGTCTCAATAAACACACCGCAAAAAGAAGATTACATCGAATAGATCTCCACAAGAGAGGGGGAGAACTTTTATTGAGATCCAAAAAGAGAGAAGAAGCCATCTAGCTAATAACTATGGACCTGAAGGTCTGAGGTAAACTACTCACACTTCATCGGAGAGGCTATGGTGTTGATGTAGAAGCCCTCCGTGATCGATGCCTCCTCCGACGGAGCTCCGGAACAGGCCCCAAGATGGGATCTCGTGGATACAGAAAGTTACGGCGGTAGAATTAGGGTTTTGGCTCCGTATCTGATTGTTTGGGGGTACGTAGGTATATATAGGAGGAAAAAGTATGTCGGTGGAGCAATAGGGGGCCCACGAGGGTGGAGAGCGCGCCTGGAGGGGTAGGCGCGCCCCCTACCTCGTGGCCTCCCTGTTGGTTGCTTGACGTAGGGTCCAAGTCTCCTTGATCTTGTTCGTTCCAAAAATCATGTTCTCGAAGGTTTCATTCCGTTTGGACTCCATTTGATATTCCTTTTCTTCGAAACCCTAAAATAGGCAAAAAACAACAATTCTGGGCTGGGCCTCCGGTTAATAGGTTAGTCCCAAAAATAATATAAAAGTGAATAATAAAGCCCAATAATGTCCAAAGCAGAAAAAATATAGCATGGAGCAATAAAAAATTATAGATATGTTGGATACGTATTAGCATGTACACGGCTTTCTACGTGGACAAACATACGTTCAAGGTGTGTTCTATCATGGGCATGTCGGATTCAGAACCTGAAGACCCGGACAAGGGAAGGAACTACTTTGTGAAGGCATTGATAAGCGAAGGCGAATACTACTGCCAATGCTGCAAATCCGAACGGGACGGGATTGTATGCTGTCACATACTAAAAGTAATGGACATGAACACGGTGACACGAATGCACCGCCATTTCAGAAGGCGGCGATGGACTTGGGACGCTGATGACGCATTGGCGCCGCAAACATCAAACGCGGTTTTGGCTGTGCATGACGAGAGACCAGAGTCAACCATGGAAGCCGTGAGGCACGTTGTGTTGACAAAGAACTATGCTGAACTAATTGATGAAGCATGCAAGAGTGATCAGACAGTGAGGGTCGCAGAAAAACACAGGAAGGCCCTCAAAAGAGAGCTTGATGAGATCAAGAAGAGGAAAGCTGAGGAAGCCTTACACAGGTTCCCCCGCACATCAAGTGTGCCTTCATCCACGGGGCCATCATCTGAAAACTCGGAGGTAGGATCTGGAACAACAAGCACACAAACCCAGGTTAGGAACCCGCCTCGTTCCATCACAAAAGGGCGTCCAAAAGAGATAAGATACAAACCGGGATTGGAGATTCAAGAAAAACACAAGAAACCAAAGAAAGGGACGAGCAATCCGTAAGCAACATTGGAGCACTGTGACTTGGTCCATGGTGACATTTTTTGTAATCTAGATGTTCTAAATTTTGTAAAAATTGGAGAGTGACTCTTCAGGGGCATCAGAATGTGAAGCAAAATGCCATGAATGAATAACTGCAGTTGCCACGTGTATGGTACTAAATTTTCCATGTTACTTGAACTGAATCTGCCATGCAATTTCTACTGAATCTGCCATGCAACTTCTACTGAATCTGCCATACCATTTCTACTGAATCTGCCATGCCATTTCTACTGAATCTGCCATGCCATTTCTACTGAATTTGCCATGTTATTTGTACTGAATCTACCATGTTAGTTGTACTGAATATGCCATGTTAGTTGTACTGACTCTTCATCATGTAGATTTCCATGTTCAGTCAGCGCATTTTAGTCACACATATTGTATTGTGGTGCAAACTATGGGAAACAAGTTGAAACGGTCTCGTGCAGCAACCACACAGGTTACGGCTGCGTGATCAAACTACCATGCTAGCCGGTACAGTTAGCAATGAAAAAAAGGAACCAAACAGACAAATGAAGAAGGACGATAACTTTCACTAACCATGTCTGATGAACTACATTTGCCATGTTTTCAAACATCATAGACGCAGTCAAAACACCAAACTGGTACTACCAACGATGAACGCATAATAATACTGAAAACATAAATGTATCTCCTGTCACACCTAAAAAATAGGTTCACATCCACACATATATTACAAAAAATATCCAGATGACGCTCACACACCACCACTACATACTAGGGTACACGGAGATGCAGCCATAACATAGTACACGGACATAGTTTTGAAAGAACAAAGGTAATACCGTACATTCCTCGGCAACAGAATGTAAGGTGGGTGTTTGGTATGGAGCACCACGTGATCACTTGTACTTCTTGGCGGCTTTCTTGTCATCTTCCTCTATGAACTCACGTGCGTTGGACCACGTGTTGAAATCTTCATTCATCAACCAATTCCATGTATAAATTTTGCGGAGCTCAACGACCATTGCAGTTGTGACGACAGGAACCCGTCGACCTTCCCACTTTGCAAGGTATTCCAACGTGTGAAAGCCGCAGTCATGCCTAAACAAGAAAAGAATTAGGTTAACACACAAGAACATAGAGAAAAAAATCATAAACTTCAATTCAAAGGTGACAAAAAGAGGGTAAGCATTGGTTTGGAGGACACATGAAGAAAAGATGGGAAAATACCGATTTCCTTGATTCGTAGTCGCCACGTACTCAATTGGGAAATGTCTGATCTGGACCTTTGAGTTTTCATAATGACGGTTCCATGTCTCTTTGAGGTTGTTGATGAAGTATTCAGCATGCGTAGTAAGGTCTGCATCAGCTTCTAAACGCATTGAATCAAGCACGTCAAAACGTTAGTTCTTCAGGTCAAGGCAGATCACGTAGTGTTGACCACACTTGTCGTGTGGGTCGTGTGGTGCAAGCTCCTGGAACATGGGGAACAAGACCTGCAAACAAAAATGAAGGAAAGAAGAAGCAGAGCTCACATTAAGAACAGAAATGATGTAGTTGGGAAAATGACATGTAAAGATATCACCGGTTACACTAACAGGCACATGAGTGACATAAAAGCATCAAGGGTCCAAGAAAAGTAGACCAATGTATAATGGTTAGTTAAAGTGGGTAATTAAAAGAAGTTGCCATCCATGTATGAACAAAGTTGCCATGTATTTTAGTTAGAAGTTGCCACATAGGTTGTATTAAGAAAGCAAATCAGAAGTCATTTTACATGGCAGTTGTTGCCACATGAAACGGCTGTCACAAAACAGGGTGTAGCCAAAATCTGAAGCATAGCTACTGGCAAAAAAATAACATGGGAGGAAAAAATGTGCAAAAAAGGAAGGAGTACTCACACATCTTCATTGTGAGCTTGAAATCACCATGCGCAGCAAAATGCTTCCTCACGATTTTGTGGTGAAAGTCACCATCCCATATTTTGCATGTCACAGTGTACTGCATGATTGTTTTGTCGGGAGGCATATCCATATGCTTGTTGATGAAGTCAATCCCACATGCAACTACATTCTTAGACATTTTGCCGAATGGCCTCACAGACTCGGCAAGATCACCCAGGTCAACATACGTCGCATCGCATTGTATGATCTTGGTTCTGTCCAAACATGAGCTGTATGAAAATGATATAACATGAAAGAATCATGTCTACTAAGTAAAAGAAAGAAATAAAACGTAAACGGAGCATATCTAGAAATAGCAAAAGCATGAATAGTAAAAAAGAGCAAAGCAAATGAGAGGTTTATGAGGGTGTGGTCATTACGCTTTCATCTCCTTCATGTGATTGTTGTTGGACCTCGCATTTCCAAAGCGCTTGACAATGTCGTACAGCTGGTTCTGATCCTTTGTGGCCTTGACTTCCGACTCATAATCATTCGCGGGTGGCGCGTGAACTACCCTACGCTGCCTCACAGAACCAGGGGTGGCACTTCTAATGGTATCCTTAGATACCGACTCAGCAGGCACGTTGGAACTTGATTGGCCCTGACCTCGTGAGGACCTCCTCTGCAATGCTGCCTCCTCAATCCTGCGGTAAGCTTCATCAAGTGATGGCGTAATCTCCCCAGGGGTGGCTGCAAGCATCAAAAAAGTGGGTTAGGATACCTGGAAAACAAAACAAATTTAGTGTGAAAGAAAGGTTGCAGAAATATGAGATGTAGGCACAAAAAGTAGGGAGCTGCCATGTGCAGGAAACTCCAGTTGCCATGTGCAATGCATTGTAGTTGCCATGTGACAACAACTACAGTTGCCATGATGTATCAACTGCAGTTGCCATGTGCCTGCAAAATGGAAAATGCAGCATGGCAACAGAAAAATGTAGGTGACAGCGTGCAAGCAAATCCAGTTGCCATGTCCATCAGATAACATTTGCCATCACAAAAAGTGAGAACCCCCAAAAAATGCTTGGGATAAAAGTCAGACTAAAAAGATGTATACATGAAAATGATAAACGCATAAGAAATGTACCTTGCACAATCGGCTCTGTGAACTTCACAGCCTTCCTACCCTCGACCATTGGCTGCGCCATCATTGGGGCCATGCCTGCCAGGAAAGCAAAGGCAACTGGGGAAGGATCTTGCACCACTAGTTCATCTTGACTGCGGTCAATGCCAAGGCTACAGCTCGGTGGGGTGAAGGCCATTGGTGCCTCTCCTGCCTATTGGCCGGACCGCGAACAACTTGCTGGGCAGAATCCAAGGGTGAAAGATCAACAGACATTTCTGCATCGACCGCTGTAGAATCATCGGGCTTATTCGTATGGCGGGGTGTGCTGTCAGCGGTATCAGTCGCAGCTTTCTTGACAATCATCTTGTTTGGGCTGTAGGGGACACCGATGTTGACTGGGAGCTTAGAAGTGCGTAGATTTAAGCCGGGGTTATCTACTGTGGGTAAAGACGCAATCTGCTCCGCACGTTCACCTCCGTCAGTCGTGCCCGGCTTGCCACCTGGGTCAGTTGTACTCCGGTCTTCCGTTCTCTCCATAACATTGCTTCTGGTAGGTGGTGGGAACAGTGTGGATGCAGGCACATAACCAGAGTCATCTCTGCTGCTCCTAGCTACAGCCGGCGCGTTGGGTGTGTCTGCAGATTGCTTGCGGGGGCTACGACGCCTAGGTGGAAGACCAGCTCGCGTAACGGTCACCTTGGCAACCTCTGGAGCACCATGAGCTGGAGCTGTTGTGCCAAGAGTCTCACCTGTGGATGGCATATCATTATGAACTGTCACCTCAGCCCCTTCTTTCGTGGACGCAGAAGTGCCACCAGCCACGCGCTTGGAATTTGTGTCAGATGAGCGGGAATCTTCCTTGCTTAGGTTGATCTCGGGGGCGTCCACTTCAACACTTGCTGATCGGGTAGCATGGCTCACAACAGCATCCTTCATTGCGAGTAGAGTGGGCAATATTTCAGCAGTCCTGGCAGATACCGACTCATCACTCCCAGATGTACGGATGCTTGCTGTCGTAGCTTGCACATCTGCAACCGGCGGAGATGGTCGGCCGCTTGCATCAGAGCTAGTGGGAACAATGGACGGTGCAGCAGCAGGTTTGTGCATTGGCACCTCATGAACGTCTGAGTTGCCACCTGTCGACAGCTTTGAGTGTATGTGTTCGAGTGGGTCTCTGGGGTTCTACTTGGTCACGTGTGTGGTAGTCTTCTTCACCCTGAAAAAAATAAAACACACGAACATTGTTAGATGAACAGCTGATAGTTGCCATGTAGGTGGAATAAGAGTTGCCATGTGGCCCAGTTAGCAGTTGCCATGCAGAACAAGTAGCAGTTGCCATGGTACACATCTTAAAAAATGTAAGAAATGTGTGATGTGCCAGGACTATCATTTCAAAACTAGGTGTGGATGAGTGCACAAACAGATGGAAAAGCTGGTAGTTGCCATGTAGGTGGAATAAGAGTTGCCATTTTGCCTGGTTAGCAGTTGCCATGCAAAACAAGCAGGAGTTGTCATGTAGTAAAAAGAAATAGAGCATGGGAGAAACAACAGTTGCAATGTGGGACTGATGGCAGTAGCCCATGTGGCAAGCTCAACAACTGCATTGAAAAGCAAAAATATAGCAATATGGCAATGAAAAAAGAACAGGGATAACCTACTTCTTGACTGTCTTCCTCAAATCTGGCAACACAACAGGATCACCGGTGTTGGACATCGACGTATGAGGAGATGACCTAGTGGAAGGCGTGTCACCAGCAATAGGGGCACCCTTGTTCAATCGAGCAGAAACACAGGTTGGCATTGGTGCTTGTTTCTTCGTAACTGCTCGTCCACCAGCTGTCGCCTCGCTGCACATATAAGAAAGAGGCAAAAAAAGTGCCAAGTGTCAGACACGAAAATTGTTGCCACGCTTAGCAAAAACAAATGGAAAAGGGGGCCAGTCTGTTCGAAAGGATAGACAAAACACTAAAATAGAATTCGAACCTCCACCTAGAAGCTAAGGGATTGGTCCTAGGTCTCTTGACAGGAGAGCCCTGTCCAACCCCCTGTGGATCCCTCCCCCTCTTTGAGGGTGACACCCCCTTGCCTCTCGCAGTTGTCTGTTCTTTGACTTTCTCTGGTGAGGGGACATCTGGTACACCCTTGCCCTTCTTACCACCTGCACGAACGTTGACATGTTCATCATCGTCGGTGTCATGTTGCACGTTCTCCATGTCATCATCGTCGTCCTTGTCGAGAGCAGCATCTCCATCTAGTTCATCTTGTGTGTCAGGAAACTCCTGCAAGCTGTTGTAGTCGTACCGACCACGACAACCAGTTGGCCAATGTGTCTGTTCTGCAACGAATGGAGTGAACTGCCTCGCAACCGTGTCGCTGTCAGAGCCATTAAGGGACGTCCAACCCTCAACCAACTTCCCAAGCAAGCCGGTCATTTCGGATGCAAACTGCCCAATTAGATGCTCAACAGGTGCCCTCGCATGTGCACAAAACAAGAAGCAGCAGTAACCAACCGTATTAAAGTCACGTGCACAAGATCAAAATAAACCAAACACAACCATAGATATATATCCTTGATTACCTCAACAGGACAAGACGGAGCTGAGTGCACATTCATCCACTTCCCAAAGTTTTGAGGCCCACCAAACACGCTATAGTCTATAGCATGCTTGGCCATCAGCTGGAAAAAACCAAAAAGCAGCTAGCATGTAAAGAGAGAAAACAATGAACACTAACTAACAGTTCATGTATTGCAAAAATAAAAAATAAAAAAGAGGTAGAGGATAGAAGTTCCAAAATGGATGGCAGAGTTGCCACGTGGCGTAAGACATGGATACCATGCGCAGACAACCATGGCTAACAAGGTAGTCATCTCTTGTTAGCCACAGACGGTTGTCGTATGGGGATTTTTTTTCATATGTTATGCAGCGTCAAAATTGAAAGAATGTCGTGCAAAGAAAGAAGCCAGAACTAACCTGTAGTTTCCCGTATTTCGTATTAGTTATCTTGTCCGCGGCAAGCACCACCTTGACAGCATCGTAAGTCCACGCAGAAACATCAAACTTGTATGGAGGCGGCGGGCCTCCTATCCCAGTAAAGTCCATAGTGGACAGATCAAGACAATCGACGTACATGAGCTGATGTACAACAATTTAAAAAGAAAAAATATCAGTTGCCATCATGGTATTTTGCAAAAAAGAAGCTAACATATGTTCCTTCAATCATCAAGTTGGAGGGCATGAAGAAGGAAAGAGTTGCCATGTATTCTGTTAGTTGCCACATCTAGTTATGTTAGTAGTTGCCATCTAGTTATGCTGGCAGTTGCCATCTTGTTATGCTGGCAGTTGCCATCTTGTTATGATGGTAATTGCCACAATGTCACCATCATGGTTGCCATGCATGCTCAAGGAGCTAGGAGTGTTTGCAAAAGAGTAGTACAAAAATGCGATTAAATGGAGTCGACAACCCTTCTGGTACATCTTGTTTGAGAATGCATCATGCGGGAAGTCCGCAATGAACTTACACCAATTCATGTTCTTCACTTCTTTCAGTTTTGCCTGCAGGACATAAATTTCAGGACAAGAAGTTGCTGCATCAGAAATCAAAATGGGAAAACATCAAAAAACTGGTAGTGACTAGCTTACAAATGACATAGGAGTCAAAAGATTGAAGGAAAAATGAAGGAGTAGAGTTAGAGCATTCACCAGGATGGGGAAGCATTTGTTGCTTGGACGAAGAGATGTGGTCGGCGCAAAAACAACTGAGATCAAGTACATGAGTAGCTTCATCTTAAAAACTTCGCCATGGGTTTTCATGCCCTCCAGCGAATTTGCCAGCACGGTCGTGTTCGGCATGGATGTCATCCCAGGAAACAAACAGGCAAACAACGTTTCCTCAATCGTATTATTGACCTCATACGGGACTTTGATTTCTCCATGGAGCACACCCAACATGCAGAACACGGATTCCTCATCTAAAGGCAGTCTTCCACGTCCCGGAATCACAAATTTCCTGGAGGCGGGCTCGTAAATCTCACCGAGCCAGTCGCATACAGGGTTCACTAGATTCTTGTACCGAACATCCATCAGAGCCTGCATCCCCAATTCAGTAGCAGCTCCCTTCTGGCCGTCGGCGAATCCCTCGGTCAATATAGTCAGGCGTTCCTGTGAAGCCCTATTGCGATTACGTTTCTTCTTCTGCAAAACAGAGAAATGATCATTTGTTGCCATGTTTCACTATCATGAAGGTTTAGACCCTATCAGACGATGGCAAACTCAAATGACATTCAAAACATATGGGGGAAGGGGGCCTGGGAGGGTGGACAGTTACCTCATCGCCGTTTGTTGTCCGTCTAGTTGCGCGATTCTGTCGTGGTAACTCCATGAAATCATCATCGTCGTCTTGATGATCGCCGCGAGCCATTCTGCTGAGGTAAGAACAAAGCAAAATGTCAGGGTAAAAATGAAAGTATGAAGTAAGCAGTTGCCACCTAACAGAATGTACTTGCCACATGAGCTCAATTGAAAGTGGCAAAAAGTTTAGGCAATATCGTATGAACACCCACACCCCCTATGATTGTCCAACAATAAATGTGCCAACAAAACACATTGGCTTCATTTGAAAAATGTACAGATCATAAGGCACTTGAAACAAAATGCTGAAGTTGCCATGTTAGCACAAGATAGTACGAAAGAAAGGCACAAATCTTCGGCTGCACAAACATATAATGTGGCAACTCACACTCTGTCCTCATACAAAAAATGAGTTGTCATATATTCAAAGGCAAATGTACTAGGTTGAAATTGCCATGTTAAAATGCAAGACAATTCAGAAATTGTTGAAAACATCTACTGAACAACCTGTAATGTGGCAACTCACACACTGACCTCATATTAAAAATGAGTTGCCATGTAGTATGGCTAAATATGTTCAGATATCACAAGTTTGCATGGCAAAACACAAAATTGAGTATATGATACAGTGAATTTGCCACATTATCCTGCCTACATCATGGAAACAATCATAGTGTGTTAATAGAAATACTTGCCACATGGAAATCATACTTGTGGCAACTGACACATTTGATCAGGAAATTAGTTGCCATCCAGTGCACATAGTTGTCACATATTCAAAGGCAAATGTACTAGGTTGAAATTGCCATGTTAAAATACAAGACAATTCAAAAAGTGTTGAAAACATCTACTGAACAACCTGTAATGTGGCAACTCACACACTGAC
Organism: Triticum aestivum; assembly: GCF_018294505.1. Lineage (NCBI taxonomy): Eukaryota > Viridiplantae > Streptophyta > Magnoliopsida > Poales > Poaceae > Triticum > Triticum aestivum. The sequence goes on from NC_057803.1 coordinate 499,453,416, forward strand.
CTCATATTAAAAATGAGTTGCCATGTAATACGGTCAAATATGTTCAGATATCACAAGTCAGCATGGCAAAACACAAAAATGAGTCTATTGTACAGTGAATTTGCCACATTATCCTACCTATATCATGGCAACAGGCTTAGTGTGTTAACAAAAATACTTGCCGCATGGAAATCATACTGTGTGGTAGCTGACACATTTGATTAGGAAATTAGTTGTCATCCAGTGCACATAGTTGCTGAAACTGCCATGACTACCTATTTACTACACTTTATCATGCCTACAGCATGGCAACAGCCATAGTGTGTGCACAAAAATAGTTGCCACATGGAAAACAAATTTGTGGCAACTGACACAGTTGATCAGAGAATTAGTTGCCATCCAGTGCAGATAGTTACTGAAACTATCATGTCTACCTTCATACTGCACTTTGAAATACAACTACCTAGATCTAGGGTTCATTGGCAACTATCATAACCTGAAATTCGTCAACAAAAAACTTCCTGCACTGATCGCAAACAGCATTTTGAGACAAATACATAACTAATGGCTAGAAAAACGCCGGCTCAATCCCAAGGCAGAACCAGGATGTGGCTACGGGCAGGCCGAGCCACACCGGCATGACAGCCGCGGCGGCGGCGGCCAAACTGTGCAATGCCACCGAAAACGACCAGCACAGGACTCCGCCGCCGGCGGGAATGCCGGAGCATCGCGAATCCGCCTGAATCTCGATGAATCTCGAGCGGAACATTGACCACAGAGAAGAGGGGAGAAATGCAGGGAAGGAACGTGACCGTGGGAAGGAGCATTACCTTCACTCTGTAGGCACTCCGGCGAATACGCTCCGGTCCGGCGAGTCCCACCGACGGCCGCGAATGCCGTTGACTCTTCCGCATCCGCCGTCGCCTTCTCCTCTCGCCTTCTCTTCCAATCGAATGAACTGCGGGGTGGGTTGGGTGAGTAATGAAGTGGAGAGTAAATGGAACCATGAGGGGAGGGGGGCGAAGTGCGCGATGTGGTTGACGGCAACCGCAGTTCGGGCGTGACGTGCGGGCGCAGAGCAGTTCCACCGCACGCCTCCGAGTGGCAACCGTTGACCGCAGGGGGGCAACCGGCGTGTGGGCGAACACTCTCACACACCACACACCCAACTTGTCCTACGTGGCACACAAAATCAGCAAAAACGTGCCAAGATTCGTGGAGAAACTGTTGAACGGCGATGGAGGCGTGTGGTTGAGTTGGCTAACGCCCACACGTATGGGCGTTATCTTTTTCGAAAATTTAACTTGCATCATTTGTTTCAAGGTACTTACGTAATATTTAACAAAAAAGATGCGAGAAAGGACCTTAGGTGGAATTCTTAAGTTTGACTGCATAATTACACTTGGATATCAAGTTTTAGCCATCAAACGTGTTTTCCCTCCAAAGCCAACCTCCCCAAACCAACCTTCCACCCAACAAACCCACATCACACTGTACATACCATCCTAACACATCACAACGGTGCGATGCAACGACTTAAAGAAGACACGCGCGCAGAGCAGCCATGCCTAAGCCGGCGAGACCCTTCCTTCCCCTGCTCATCGTCCTCCTGCTGATCACCAGCCGCGTCGACAATGCCGGCGCCGACGCCACGGCGTGGCAGCTGGAGCCTGCCCAGCCGACGTCGCCGGCCGCGCTGGCCGGCGAGTGGCGGCTCCTCCACGCCAACATCGGCGTCTCGGCCATGCACATGCAGCTCCTCCCGGAGGACTTCGTCCTCATGTTCGACCGCACCGACTCCGGCCCCTCCAACATCTCCCTCCTCGACCCGGCCTCGTGCGCCGCCGCGGCCGCCGCGCCGAACGCCACCGCCGCGCCCGCCGACTGCTCCGCGCACTCGGTGCTCCTCGACCTCCGGTCCAACGCGCTGCACCCGTACCCGCTCGCCACCAACCCGTGGTGCTCGTCCGCCGCGCTGCTCCCCAACGGCACGCTCCTCCAGACCGGCGGCTTCTCCAACGGCGACCGCATCGCGCGCCTGTTCTCCCCGACGACCGGCTGGGTCGACCTCCCGGATTTCCTGGCCGCGCGGCGATGGTACGCCACTGACATCCTCCTCGCCGACGGGCGGGTGCTCATCCTCGGCGGCCGGCGACAGTACAACTTCGAGTTCTTCCCGCACGACGGCGTCAACGGCCTGCCGCCGCTGACCTTCTTCCCGTTCTTGGACGAGACCACGGAGGTGGACGCCGAGAACAACCTCTACCCCTTCCTCCACCTCCTCCCCGACGGCACCGTCTTCGTCTTCGCCAACGACCGAGCCGTCGTCTTCGACCCCTACAACCGCACCCCGCTACGCCGCCTCCCCACGATCCCTGGCGGAGTTCCGCGGAACTACCCGTCCTCTGGCTCGTCGGTCCTCCTCCCGCTGCGCCCAGAGTACCCGACGCACGCCGAGGTGCTGGTCTGCGGGGGCGCGCCGCGTGGGGCGTACCAGCTCGCGCTCCGGAACGGCACGTTCGTGCCGACCGAGCGGACATGCGGCCGCATCGCGCCGACGGACGCGAACCCGGTGTGGGCCATGGAGGAGATGCCTCTGCCACGGGTGATGGGCGACATGGTGCTGCTCCCGACCGGTGACGTGCTCATCGTGAACGGCGCGGCGGCGGGGACGGCGGGGTGGGAGCTCGGACGGGAGCCGGTGATGTATCCGGTGCTGTATCGGCCGGACACGCAGAACGGCGCGCGGTTCGAGGTTCTTACCGCCTCCACCGTCCCGAGGATGTACCACTCGTCGGCGACGCTGGACACGTACGGCCGGGTGCTCGTCGGCGGGAGCAACCCGCACATCGGGTACGTGTTCGCCAACGTGACGTACCCGACGGAGCTGAGCCTGGAGGCGTTCCTGCCGCCATACCTCGACACGCGGCTCGACGGCCTGCGGCCGCGGGTGCTGGGGGCGCCAGCGGAGGTCGGGTACGGGGAAGCGGCGTCGGTGCGGTTCGAGGTGCCCGGCGGCGCGCTGGCGGGAGGGGGACCCGAAGATCAGGTGGTGCGCGTGGTGGCTGTGGCGCCGGCGTTCGCGACGCACTCGTTCGGGATGAACCAGCGGGTGGTGGACCTGGCCGTGACGAGGGTGGCGCAGCTGGACGTCGGGGTGTACGAGGCGGAGGTGGCCACGCCGCCGTCACCCGGCGTGGCGCCGCCGGGGTACTACCTGTGGTTCGTGGTGCACGCCGGCGTGCCCAGCAGCGCGGCGTGGGTGCGCATGCGGCCGCTCGGTGCAGCGCCATGATCACTGGCACAAATGATATCAATGTGAAAGATCATTCTTTCTCGAGATCCCATCAGCAAGATGAGACGAGCTAGGGAAGGAATCGTCATTTTGCATGTTAACGTAGGTCAGAAGATGTCTTATTTAGTTTGGAAAAAGTGACCAGAATTTATCAATTTTTTAGCTGTCTATTTCACAGCCGGATGAAAACCAATTGGGTTTCAGTCGTTTTTCAGTCAATTACAACTTGCCAAGAGTTCCTGTCCACTATACGTCCCTCTCCTGAATGTATGTCCGTTTCCTGAATGTATGTACGTTGCCTCCGTCAGTAACAATATCAAGTCTCTCCCTTATAACAACATCATGACTTCATGAGACCCAAATACAAAAGCGAAAGGAACACTACAGTAAAAGCAAACACCTGAACTAAACTAGGAAGTGCAGCCACTGACACCATTCTGAAATGTAAAAGATACAGTAATAACTGAAACGATCGGTCTAATTAGTTTGCACTATGGAATAATTACATGTCAGGTGTCCTCCCTAAATCACCTCTCTCCCTGATGCTTCTGTCAAGTACATCAGTCCAACTGCAGCATTCACTTATATCAATATGATGTTTATGAATCCTTTAATTTCTGTTACAATTTACAAAAAAAGGAGAACATAAAATAGTTAGAGACTGCAGCCAGTAGATAGTAGAAGCACTTCTAACAGCCAGTAGATAGTAGACACTAGAAGCACACCTAGATCATAATTGCATCAAACTTTACAGAAAAAATGAGTACTGTGTACAATATCTGGCCATAGTTCTTGTAACTCATGTAAAAGACTATACTGACAAACTATCCTGATTTATGAAGGTAGAAAGAGAAGACATGAAATGCTTCTCCAAATTGAAAGAAAGGAACAGAGACAAGTGTACATCAGGAAACATATTACACTAAGATTACAGGGAGAATAAAACTACTAAAAAACTGTAAATCATATATACATTAGAACTTTCAAACAGGAATGGCATAGAAAAGCAGAAATTATACTGATAAATACAGCAGACATATAAGACCTCAGTACAGGAAACTATCACATAGTTGGACTGTAAGCAAAGTAAAACGGAAACAGTAAATCATGTTATTCCAGTGACAATTACAGAAAAAAAAGGAACAACTACAGTAAACTTTGAAGATAAAAACCTAACCATCACACATGTTGAACTGAACTCACACAGTTAAGTCACTCTGAAACAATACATTCAGAGTTGAATTACAGTAGAAGACTGTTTTACAGTTTGAATTACACTGTATTTTACAGTAGATTTACAGTAGAATTGCAGTCTAAAATACAGTATAAATGTACAGTACAATTACAATGTAATTTATAATAGACTTACTGTGTAATTTACAAATAGAATTACAGTGTTTTAAATACAGTAGAATTATGGTATAATTGTAGTAAATAAAAAGTGTCATTTACATTGTAATTTCAGAAGATTTACAGTGTAATTTATAGTAGATTTACAGTGTAATTTACAATGGAATTACAATGTAAAAAATAGATTTACAGTCTAGTTTAAAATACAGTAGATTGCAGTGTAACTAGTAGATTAATCGTGTGATTTGCATCAAGCATGACAACAATCCAAAATGACTACACTAAAATTTACAATGTAAAAATCCACTAGGAATCAACTAAATACATTTCAAAATGCACTAAGAATTACAGTGTAAATCCACTGGCGAATTACACTGTAAAAATCATCTAAATACAGTCCAAAAAACACTAGGAATTACACTGTAAATCAACTAAGACTTACACTATAAATCCACTAAAGAATTACATTACAAGAGCACTCAAGAAAGACAGTGTCGGTCCACTGAAAAATTACGCTGTAAAACCACTAGCAATTGCAGTATTACATTTGTAAATCCACTAAGAAAATGCACTAGAAATTACAGTGTAAATCCACTGAGGAATTGCATTGTAAAAATCAACTAAACACAGTCCCAAAAGCACTAGGAATTACACTGTAAATCAACTGAGACTTACACTGTAACTCCACTAAAGAATTACAAGATCGCTCAAGAATTACAGTGCCGGTCCACTGAAAATTACGCTGTAAAAAACACTATTACATTTTGTAAATCCACTAAGAATTATACTGTAGAAACCACTAAAAATCCAGTAATAATTACACTGTAAATCCAAAATAGAATTACAGTGTAAATCCACCAAGAAAATACACTGTAATTCCACTAAGGATTACAGTGCAAATCCACTGACAAAATACACTGTAAATCCACTAAAGCAATGTAAATCAGCTAAGAATTGCAGTACAAAATGCAGTGTAAATTGACTTACAAGACACTAAAATTAGACTAACAAATAACCAGGGATGTCAGTAGAGCAATGTTACATTAAACTAGACTATTAGGACATGGCCAATCTACAGCAATCTCACAGTGATAGATAGGCGATGAAACGATACATACAAACCTATATCAGCAAACGACACAGGGGATGTTGAGTAAATAGGCAATTTTTCGACTAATTTAAACTATAGATAAATCACTAGCATGACATTGACAGAATTAACAACATGCTGATATTGAATCATGCAAGCACATGCTACACTAATGGAAGATACATCTACGTATAACGCTAGCATAGCTATAACAGAAAACAGTAGGAGCGGGATAAACGAGTTATACCCTCCAGTAGGCCATGCAGAGGCCGCGGCGGCGGTGGCAGCAGCGGCGTCCTCGGCGGCCTTCTTGCCGGCTTCGAGTTTCTAGGCAGCGAGACGGTCAGCGTTGGACTGCGACATGGTGATGATGAAGATGACGCAGACGTAGAGGAAGCAGACGGATGGAAGCGAGCAGTTGCGTAGTCGCTTCCCAAAAACTATTCACCCCTCTCCCGTACAGGATCCGGAGAGGCGGGGTTTCGGAGACCTGCTCTCCCGTCGACCGTGTACGCGGCGGACGGGATGGAGTCACCGACGGCAGCGGCAGCAAAGGAACGACGGTGGGCGTGCGCGTGGCGGCTAGGGTTAGGAGACACCGCACACTTATATAGGCGCAGCCGCGTGGAGAGACGTGGGCTCGACCCAAGTCCGAGTCCGTGACAGCCCATGATCCGACGTCTCAGATCATGCCCAGCTGTCAGAAATTCTCCGTTAGTGAATGGAAAAAATAAGCGCGTAGGTGTGAGTTCGGCTCGGCTCATTCACGCAGCCCGCGGCGCGTCGTGACGAGGCGAGGCGTGGCGTGGCGAGGTGGGTGGCGGAGGAGGAGTGCGCGAGGGCCTCTTCTATTCTTAATCTCCAATAACATGTGGAAGACAATCCCTTATAAAGAGGTCCAACTCCTTCTCCACTAGCGGGGTGGGACTAAACTTCCCACTACACCTAGTGCCAATAAACCAACATGGGCCCTCATAGATTTTTAGAAATTGCTAGATGGGCCTAAAGCCCACCCCAAATTTCTGCAGTCCCGCCAGATCTCGAGGGCCCATTGTGTCCGCTGTTCCAATTGTTGTTTCGATATACCAGTGTTTCAGTGAAGACCTGTTAAAGTTGAACTTCACCTAGAGCAAGCAGCTACACTCCTTCACAACTGAACAATGGATTAAGCCTTGAATTGTCAGTTTGGCGTAAAGAAGCTTCACCACATGTCTCACTGGTACTAGGCTGCCGAAGGCTGACCCCTCGGGTGGAGCATATAAGTGTTATGGAACGTAGAATGCAATTTAAAATAAAATCCTACGATCACGCAAGGTCTATCTAGGAGATGCATAGCAACGAGAGGGGGAGAGTGTGTCCACATACCCTCGTAGACCAAAAGCGGAAGCGTTAGGTTAACGCGGTTGATGTGGTCGAACGTCTTCACGATCCAACCGATCAAGTATCGAACGTACGGCACCTCCGAGTTCAGCACACGTTCAGCTAGATGACGTCCCTCGAACTCTTGACCCAGCAGAGGATCGAGGGAGAGTTTCGTCAGCACGACGGCGTGGTGACGGTGATGGTGATGTGATCCGCGCAGGGCTTCGCCTAAGCACTACGACGCTATGACCGGAGGAGTAAACTGTGGAGGGGGGCACCGCACACGGCTAAGAGAACAACTGTTTGTTGGGGAACGTAGTAATTTCAAAAAAATTCCTACGCACACGCAAGATCATGGTGATGCATAGCAACAAGAGGGGAGAGTGTTGTCTACGTACCCTCGTAGACCGAAGCGGAAGCATTGACGCAACGTAGAGGAAGTAGTCGTACGTCTTCCCGGTCCAACCGATCCAAGCACCGTTACTCCGGCACCTCCGAGTTCTTGGCACACGTTCAGCTCGATGACGCTCCCCGGGCTCCGATCCAGCAAAGCTTCGGGGAGGAGTTCCGTCAGCACGACGGCGTGGTGATGATCTTGATGTTCAACCATCGCAGGGCTTCGCCTAAGCACCGCTACAATATGACCGAGGTAGAATATGGTGGAGGTGGGCACCGCACACGGCTAAGGAACCATCACGAAGATCAACTTGTGTGTCCTAGGGTGCCCCCTTGCCCCCGTATATAAAGGAGCCAAGGGGAGGGGGCGGTCGGCCAAGGAGGGCGCGCCAAGGGGGAGTCCTACTCCCACCGGGAGTAGGACTCCCTTCTTTCCTAGTTGGAGAAGGAGAAGTGGGAAAGAGGAGGAAGAGGGAAAGGAAAGGGGGGGGGGGTGCCGCCCCCCTCTCCTTGTCCTATTCGGACTAGGGAGGGGAGGGGCGCGCGGCCACCTCTTGCCTCCTTTCCTCTTCTCCCTTAGGGACCATGTAGGCCCAATAACCCCGGGGGGGGGGGGGGGGGGGGGTTCCAGTAACCCCCCGGTACTCCGGTAAAATCCCGATTTCACCCGGAACGATTCCGATATCCAAATATAGGCTTCCAATATATCGATCTTTATGTCTCGACCATTTCGAGACTCCTCGTCATGTCCATGATCACATCCGGGACTCAGAACAACCTTCGGTACATCAAAATATATAAACTCATAATGAAACTGTCATCGTAACGTTAAGCGTGCGGACCCTACGGTTCGAGAACAATGTAGACATGACCGAGACATGTCTCCGGTCAATAACCAATAGCGGAACCTAGATTCTCATATTGGTTCCTACATATTCTACGAAGATCTTTATCGGTCAGACGGCATAACAACATACGTTGTTCCCTTTGTCATCGGTATGTTACTTGCCCGAGATTCGATCGTCGGTATGTCAATACCTAGTTCAATCTCGTTACCGGCAAGTCTCTTTACTCGTTCCGTAATACATCATCTCACAACTAACTCATTAGTTGCAATGCTTGCAAGGCTTGTGTGATGTGCATTACCGAGAGGGCCCAGAGATACCTCTCCGACAATTGGAGTGACAAATCCTAATCTCAAAATACGCCAAACCAACATGTACCTTTGGAGACACCTGTAGAGCACCTTTATAATCACACAGTTACATTGTGATGTTTGGTAGCACACAAAGTGTTCCTCCGGCAAACGGGAGTTGCATAATCTCATAGTCATAGGAACATGTATAAGTTATGAAGAAAGCAATAGCAACATACTAAATGATCGGGTGCTAAGCTAATGGAATGGGTCATGTCAATCAGATCATTCACCTAATGATGTGATCCTGTTAATCAAATAACAACTCTTTGTCCATGGTTAGGAAACATAACCATCTTTGATTAACGAGCTAGTCAAGTAGAGGCATACTAGTGACACTCTGTTTGTCTATGTATTCACACATGTATTATGTTTCCGGTTAATACAATTCTAGCATGAATAATAAACATTTATCATGATATAAGGAAATAAATAATAACTTTATTATTGCCTCTAGGGCATATTTCCTTCAGTCTCCCACTTGCACTAGAGTCAATAATCTAGATTACACAGTAATGATTCCAACACCCATGGAGCCTTGGTGCTGATCATGTTTTGCTCGTGGAAGAGGCTTAGTCAACGGGTCTGCTACATTCAGATCCGTATGTATCTTGCAAATCTCTATGTCTCCCACCTGGACTAGATCCCGGATGGAATTGAAGCGTCTCTTGATGTGCTTGGTTCTCTTGTTAAATCTGGATTCCTTTGCCAAGGCAGTTGCACCAGTATTGTCACAAAAGATTTTCATTAGACCCGATGCACTAGGTATGACACCTAGATCGGATATGAACTCTTTCATCCAGACTCCTTCATTTGCTGCTTCCGAAGCAGCTATGTATTCCGCTTCACACGTAGATCCTGCCACAACGCTTTGTTTAGAACTGCACCAACTAACAGCTCCACCGTTTAATGTAAACACGTATCCAGTTTGCGATTTAGAATCGTCCGGATCAGTGTCAAAGCTTGCATCAATGTAACCATTTACGATGAGCTCTTTGTCACCTCCATAAACGAGAAACATATCCTTAGTCCTTTTCAGGTATTTCAGGATGTTCTTGTCCGCTGTCCAATGATCCACTCCTGGATTACTTTGGTACCTCCCTGCTAGACTTATAGCAAGGCACACATTAGGTCTGGTACACAGCATTGCATACATGATAGAGCCTATGGCTGAAGCATATGAAACATCTTTCATTTTCTCTCTATCTTCTGCAGTGGTCGGGCATTGAGTCTTACTCAACTTCACACCTTATAACACAGGCAAGAACCCTTTCTTTGCTTGATCCATTTTGAACTTCTTCAAAACTTTGTCAAGGTATGTGCTTTGTGAAAGTCCAATTAAGCGTCTTGATCTATCTCTATAGATCTTAATGCCTAATATGTAAGCAGCTTCACCGAGGTCTTTCATTGAAAAACTCTTATTCAAGTATCCCTTTATGCTATCCAGAAATTCTATATCATTTCCAATTAGTAATATGTCATCCACATATAATATCCGAAATGCTACAGAGCTCCCACTCACTTTCTTGTAAATACAGGCTTCTCCAAAAGTCTGTATAAAACCAAATGCTTTGATCACACTATTAAAGCGTTTATTCCAACTCCGAGAGGCTTGCACCAGTCCATAAATGGATCGCTGGAGCTTGCACACTTTGTTAGCTCCCTTTGGATCGACAAAACCTTCTGGTTGCATCATATACAACTCTTCTTCCAGAAATCCATTCAGGAATGCAGTTTTGACATCCATTTGCCAAATTTCATAATCATAAAATGCGGCAATTGCTAACATGATTCGGACAGACTTAAGCATCGCTACGGGTGAGAAGGTCTCATCGTAGTCAATCCCTTGAACTTGTCGAAAACCTTTTGCAACAAGTCGAGCTTTGTAGACAGTAATATTACCGTCAGCGTCAGTCTTCTTCTTGAAGATCCATTTATTCTCTATTGCTTGCCGATCATCGGGCAAGTCAACCAAAGTCCACACTTTGTTCTCATACATGGATCCCATCTCGGATTTCATGGCTTCAAGCCATTCCACGGAATCTGGGCTCACCATCGCTTCTTCATAGTTCGTAGGTTCATCATGATCTAGTAGCATGACTTCCAGAACAGGATTACCATACCACTCTGGTGCGGATCTTACTCTGTTTGATCTACGAGGTTCGGTAGCAACTTGATCTGAAGTTCTATGATTATCATCATTAACTTCCTCACTAATTGGTTTAGGTGTCACAGAAACCGGTTTCTGTGATGTACTACTTTCCAATAAGGGAGCAGGTACAGTTACCTCATCAAGTTCTACTTTCCTCCCACTCACTTCTTTCGAGAGAAACTCCTTCTCTAGAAAGGATCCATTTTTAGCAACGAATGTCTTGCCTTCGGATCTGTGATAGAAGGTGTACCTAACAGTCTCCTTTGGGTATCCTATGAAGACACATTTCTCCGATTTGGGTTCGAGCTTATCAGGTTGAAGCTTTTTCACATAAGCATCACAGCCCCAAACTTTAAGAAACGACAACTTTGGTTTCTTGCCAAACCATAGTTCATAAGGCGTCGTCTCAACGGATTTTGATGGTGCCCTATTTAACGTGAATGCGGCCGTCTCTAAAGCATAACCCCAAAACGATAGTGGTAAATCTGTAAGAGACATCATAGATCGCACCATATCAAGTAAAGTACGATTACGACGTTCGGACACACCATTACGTTGTGGTGTTCCGGGTGGCGTGAGCTGCAAAACTATTCCGCATTGTTTCAAATGTAGACCAAACTCGTAACTCAAATATTCTCCTCCACGATCAGATCGTAGAAACTTTATTTTCTTGTTATGATGATTTTCAACTTCACTCTGAAATTCTTTGAACTTTTCAAATGTTTCAGACTTATGCTTCATTAAGTAGATATACCCATATATGCTTAAATCATCTATGAAGGTGAGAAAATAACGATATCCGCCACGAGCCTCAACATTCATCGGACCACATACATCTGTATGTATGATTTCCAACAAATCTGTTGCTCTCTCCATAGTACCGGAGAATGGCGTTTTAGTCATCTTGCCCATGAGGCATGGTTCGCAAGTACCAAGTGATTCATAATCAAGTGGTTCCAAAAGTCCATCAGTATGGAGTTTCTTCATGCACTTTACACCGATATGACCTAAACGGCAGTGCAACAAATAAGTTGCACTATCATTATCAACTCTGCATCTTTTGGCTTCAACATTATGAATATGTGTATCACTACTATCGAGATTCATCAAAAATAGACCACTCTTCAAGGGTGCATGACCATAAAAGATATTACTCATATAAATAGAACAACCATTATTCTCTGATTTAAATGAATAACCATCTCGCATCAAACAAGATCCAGATATAATGTTCATGCTCAACGCTGGCACCAAATAACAATTATTTAGGTCTAATACTAATCCCGAAGGTAGATGTAGAGGTAGGGTGCCGACCGCGATCACATTGACTTTGGAACCATTTCCCACACGCATCGTCACCTCGTCCTTTGCCAGTGTTCGCTTAATCCGTAATCCCTGTTTCGAGTTGCAAATATTAGCAACAGAACCAGTATCAAATACCCAGGTGCTACTGCGAGCTCTAGTAAGGTACACATCAATAACATGTATATCACATATACCTTTGTTCACCTTGCCATCCTTCTTATCCGCCAAATACTTGGGGCAGTTCCGCTTCCAGTGACCAGTCTGCTTGCAGTAGAAGCACTCAGTTTCAGGCTTAGGTCCAGACTTGGGTTTCTTCTCCTGAGCAGCAACTTGCTTGTTGTTCTTCTTGAAGTTCCCCTTCTTCTTCCCTTTGCCCTTTTTCTTGAAATAGTGGTCTTGTTGACCATCAACACTTGATGCTCCTTCTTGATTTCTACCTCCGCAGCCTTTAGCATTGCGAAGAGCTCGGGAATTGTCTTATCCATCCCTTGCATATTATAGTTCATCATGAAGCTCTTGTAGCTTGGTGGAAGTGATTGGAGAATTCTGTCAATGACGCTATCATCCAGAAGATTAACTCCCAGTTGAATCAAGTGATTACAATACCCAGACATCTTGAGTATATGCTCACTGACAGAACTATTCTCCTCCATCTTGCAGCTATAGAATTTATTGAAGACTTCATATCTCTCAATCCGGGCATTCTGCTGGAATATTAACTTCAACTCCTGGAACATCTCATATGCCCCATGACGTTCAAAACATCGTTGAAGTCCCGGTTCTAAGCCATAAAGCATGGCACATTAAACTATCGAGTAGTCATCAGCTTTGCTCTGTCAGACGTTCTTAACATTGTCAGTTGCATCAGCAGCAGGCCTGGCACCCAGCGGTGCTTCCAGGACGTAACTCTTTTGTGCAGCAATGAGGATAATCCTCAAGTTACGGACCCAGTCTGTGTAATTGCTACCATCATCTTTCAACTTTGCTTTCTCAACGAACGCATTAAAATTCAATGGAACAACAGCACGAGCCATCTATCTACAGTCAACATAAACAAGCAAGATACTATCAGGGACTAAGTTCATGATAAATTTAAGTTCAATTAATCATATTACTTAAGAACTCCCACTTAGATAGACATCCCTCTAATCATCTAAGTGATCACGTGATCCAAATCAACTAAACCATAACCGATCATCATGTGAAATGGAGTAGTTTTCAATGGTGAACATCGCTATGTTGATCATATCTACTATATGATTCATGCTCGACCTTTCGGTCTCAGTGTTCCGAGGCCATATCTGCATATGCTAGGCTCGTCAAGTTTAACCTGAGTATTCTGCGTGTGCAAAACTGGCTTGCACCCGTTGTAGATGGACGTAGAGCTTATCACACCCGATTATCACGTGGTGTCTGGGCACGACGAACTTTGGCAACGGTGCATACTCAGGGAGAACACTTTTTATCTTGAAATTTAGTGAGAGATCATCTTATAATGCTACCGTCAATCAAAGCAAGATAAGATGCATAAAAGATAAACATCACATGCAATCAATATAAGTGATATGATATGGCCATCATCATCTTGTGCTTGTGATCTCCATCTCCGAAGCACCGTCATGATCACTATCGTCACCGGCGCGACACCTTGATCTCCATCGTAGCATCGTTGTCGTCTCGCCAATCTTATGCTTCTATGACTATCGCTACCGCTTAGTGATAAAGTAAAGCATTACAGGGCGATTGCATTGCATACAATAAAGCGACAACCATATGGCTCCTGCCAGTTGCCGATAACTTGGTTACAAAACATGATCATCTCATACAATAAAATTTAGCATCATGCCTTGACCATATCACATCACAACATGCACTGCAAAAACAAGTTAGACGTCCTCTACTTTGTTTGTTGCAAGTTTTACGTGGCTGCTACGGGCTTAAGCAAGAACCAATCTTACCTACGCATCAAAACCACGACGATAGTTTGTCAAGTTGGTGTTGTTTTAACCTTCGCAAGGACCGGGCGTAGCCATACTTGGTTCAACTAAAGTTGGAGAAACTGACACCCGCCAGCCACCTGTGTGCAAAGCACGGCGGTAGAACCAATCTCGCGTAAGCGTACGCGTAATGTCGGTCCGGGCCGCTTCATCCAACAATACCGTCGAACCAAAGTATGACATGCTGGTAAGTAGTATGACTTATATCACCCACAACTCACTTGTGTTCTACTCGTGCATATAACATCAAACCATAAAACCTAGGCTCTGATACCACTGTTGGGGAACATAGTAATTTCAAAAAAATTCCTACGCACACGCAAGATCATGGTGATGCATAGCAACAAGAGGGGAGAGTGTTGTCTACGTACCCTCGTAGACCGAAGCAGAAGCATTGACGCAACATAGAGGAAGTAGTCGTACGTCTTCCCGGTCCAACCGATCCAAGCACCGTTACTCCAGCACCTCCGAGTTCTTGGCACACGTTCAGCTCGATGACGCTCCCCGGGCTCCGATCCAGCAAAGCTTCGGGGAGGAGTTCCGCCAGCACGACGGCGTGGTGACGATCTTGATGTTCAACCGTCGCAGGGCTTCGCCTAAGCACCGCTACAATATGACCGAGGTGGAATATGGTGGAGGGGGGCACCGCACACGGCTAAGGAACAATCACGAAGATCAACTTGTGTGTCCTAGGGTGCCCCCTGCCCCCGTATATAAAGGAGCCAAGGGGAGGGGGCGGTCGGCCAAGGAGGGCGCGCCAAGGGGGAGTCCTACTCCCACCGGGAGTAGGAATCCCTTCTTTCCTAGTTGGAGAAGGAGAAGTGGGAAAGAGGAGGAAGAGGGAAAGGAAAGGGGGGGCGCCGCCCCCCTCTCCTTGTCCTATTCGGACTAGGGAGGGGAGGGGCGCGTGGCCACCTCTTGCCTCCTTTCCTCTTCTCCCTTAGGGCCCATGTAGGCCCAATAACCTCCCCCCGGGGGGGGGGGGGGTCCGGTAACCCCCCGGTACTCCGGTAAAATCCCGATTTCACCCGGAACGATTTCAATATCCAAATATAGGCTTCCAATATATCGATCTTTATGTCTCGACCATTTAAAGACTCCTCGTCATGTCCATGATCACATCCGGGACTCCGAACAACCTTCGGTACATCAAAATATATAAACTCATAATGAAACTGTCATCGTAACGTTAAGCGTGCGGACCCTACGGTTCGAGAACAATGTAGACATGACCGAGACACGTCTCCGGTCAATAACCAATAGCGGAACCTGGATTCTCATATTGGTTCCTACATATTCTATGAAGATCTTTATCGGTCAGACCGCATAACAACATACGTTGTTCCCTTTGTCATCGGTATGTTACTTGCCCGAGATTCGATCGTCGGTATCTCAATACCTAGTTCAATCTCGTTACCGGCAAGTCTCTTTACTCATTCCGTAATACATCATCTCACAATTAACTCATTAGTTGCAATGCTTGCAAGGCTTATGTGATGTGCATTACCGAGAGGGCCCAGAGATACCTCTCCGACAATTGGAGTGACAAATCCTAATCTCGAAATACGCCAACCCAACATGTACCTTTGGAGACACCTGTAGAGCACCTTTATAATCACCCAGTTATGTTGTGACATTTGGTAGCACACAAAGTGTTCCTCCGGCAAACGGGAGTTGCATAATCTCATAGTCATAGGAACATGTATAAGTCATGAAGAAAGCAATAGCAACATACTAAATGATAGGGTGCTAAGCTAATGGAATGGGTCATGTCAATCAGATCATTCACCTAATGATGTGATCATGTTAATCAAATAACAACTCTTTGTCCATGGTTAGGAAACATAACCATCTTTGATTAACGAGCTAGTCAAGTAGAGGCATACTAGTGACACTCTGTTTGTCTATGTATTCACACATGTATTATGTTTCCGGCTAATACAATTCTAGCATGAATAATAAACATTTATCATGATATAAGGAAATAAATAATAACTTTATTATTGCCTCTAGGGCATATTTCCTTCACTGTTGTGCTTTGGGGTGCCCCCTGCCCCCCTATATAAAGGAGGGGAGGAGGAGGCCGGCCACCAAGGGGGCGCGCCAAGGAGGGGGGAGTCCTACTAGGACTCCACTCCTAGTAGGATTTGCCCCCCTTTCTTTCTCATCGGAGGGGAAAAGGAAGGAGAGGGAGAGGGAGAGGGAAAGGGGGCTGCGCCCCCTCCTCCTTGTTCAATACAGACTCCCTTGGAGGGGGGCACGCGCCACCCCTTGCGGACTCCCCTCTTGTCGGTGTTCTGGGAACGGGGGTCCACAGATTTGCCTGCCTACGGCCCACGGCGTGGCTAAGCCAGCAGGCCGTACGGCCCATCTTCATCAACAAGGCATCCAAGACCCTCGCGAGGGTCCAAGCCTCGCGAGGCAGATGATGCAAGACCTCCTCTGGAGTAGCCTAGCTAGGCAGGCTCGCGAGGAGCGGAGATATCAAGGCGGGGCAAACCTCACGAGGCCCTCATGACGTGAGCCATGACACACGGTACCAGGCGGGCGCCAGCGCGCACAGCGTCCTTATTTCCTCTTTGGTGCTAAGGAGGTCAGCGCAGACGAAGAGTACCGATGCATCAGGCAAAGGTTGTTATATTGGTGCAATGAGACCAAGACCAGGAGGACAACAAGATGGGGGTCATCGTGGAGCCCAAGACGGTGTCACCGCCAGAGCTTTTCGTAGGCGAAGACCGCTTTTGTCAGGATAGCTTGTACTAGCTGCCCCCCTTCAAATTTTCCCGCCGTTGTTGGCTCCCTTCCCGCTCGACATTTGGGAAGAGGACCAGGGCCTATATAAGTAGAGCTAGTCACCATAGTAGAGGCATCTCATCTTAGCTTGATCCAACCCGATCGAGGGCCTACTCACAAGAACACCTCAACCTCAGGAGGTTGTTTTTCCCTTGTACTGTTCATCATCGGCCCTAGAGGCAATCCACCACCACCACACTGGAGTAGAGTATTACACCACAACGGTGGCCTGAACCAGTATAAACCTCATGCCTTTCCGTGTTGCGAGTTCGTCGAGTTCGTCCGCGAGATCTTAGCGAGCTAGGGCGCAGATTGGTGGGAAGGAAAGACTTCGCGCGCACCCCAGTGTTCGAACCTTAAGGGTTTGCCGAAACCCCACATCCGACATTTGGCGCGCCATGTAGGGGTGTGCCGGGGCACCTCTCCACCAACCTGCGCCCCGTACCGCCGCACTACGCTCCCATGGTAGGTGCCCCGTCACCCACCTCTGCGGCCAACACCAGCAGCAGGGAGTCTGGGTACCGAGCCCTGGCCCCTGCCCTGCGGCGAGTGCAGTGGCCGGCCAAGTTCAAGCCGGAGATGCCGCCGCATTATGACGGTGCAGCGGACTCGGCGCCGTTCCTGCTAGCGTACGAGGAGGCCGTCCTCGAAGCCGGAGGCGACGACAAGATCATGGCGAACTGGTTCCCCATGGCCCTCGCCGACAAGCCGCGCGCCTGGCTGCTCAACCTCTTGGGATCCACGGTGGCATCCTGGGGGGGGGGGACTCCGCAACCTCTTCACCACGCGCTACGCTGCGCCGGCGCACCACGCAGTCGCGGCACTGCTGGGTGGCTCCCAAGCACCGCCTTCAGATCGCCATGTCAAGCCTTTCTTCCGTCAGATTGGGGCAGCCTGCAAGCGCCCGGGGGCTCCGCCGGAGGCCGACCTCACCTTCGGCTCGGAAGACCACCCCGACTCCACCGCTGGCTCCGGGATGCTCCCGATGCTCTGCACACCCACCATCTGCAATGTGGCCGTTACCAAGACCCTCACCGACGGTGATGCCGGCCTCAACTTGCTCTCCGTAGAAGCCTTCAACCTTCTTCATGTGCCGCTCGAACGGCTCGGCCTCAGCAAGCCCTTCACATGAGTGGGTGGTGGAGCTGCCCACTCTCTGGGGCAGATCCGCCTCCTTGTCACCTTTGGCACGCGAGACAACTATTGCACCGAGCTGGTGGACTTTGACATCGCCCGCATCGGTCTCCCGTACAATGCCATCCTAAGGTACCCGGCTCTCGCTCAGTTCATGGCAGCGACTCACCCGGCCTACAACCTCATGAAGATGCCAGGGAGCAAGGGCATCCTCACCATCAAGGGGGACACTGAGGAGGCCGTGGCGGCGCTCAGGCTCGCCTTCAAGACCACGGCAACAGCACAGCCAGCCGGCGCCGGTATGCCCGAGGCCAAGGAGACCGCCCCCACCAAGAAGAAGCGGCTGTTCACTCAAGACAAGGCGGAGACCAAGCAGGTGCCGGTCAACGAGGACGGGTCTTCAAGAGCCACCTTCACCATAGGAACCGGCCTTGACCCGAGACAAGAAGAAGCTTTGGTGAG
Organism: Triticum aestivum; assembly: GCF_018294505.1. Classification (NCBI taxonomy): domain Eukaryota; kingdom Viridiplantae; phylum Streptophyta; class Magnoliopsida; order Poales; family Poaceae; genus Triticum; species Triticum aestivum. The sequence continues at coordinate 499,471,926 of NC_057803.1, forward strand.
GTTTTTGCGCGTGAACAAGGAGATATTCGCGTGGGAGCCCAATCAGCTGGTAGGGGTCCCGAGAGAGGTAATCCAACATCATCTAAGGGTGTGCCCCAACGTACGCCCGGTGAAACAGCGAGCAAGACAACAGTCCACTGAGAAGAAGGCCTTCATCATCCAAGAGACACGCAAGCTGGAGGCGGCAGGTACCATCCGAGAAGTTTGATACCCCGAATGGCTGGCGAACCCCGTCGTAGTACCGAAGAAAGGCGGGAGGAATGGATGTGTGTCGACTTCACCAACCTTAACAAAGCATGCCCCCAGGATCCATTCCCGCTTCCACGCATCAACCAAATCGTTGACTCCACCGCTGAGTGCGACTTGCTATGTTTCCTGGATGCATTCTCAGGATACCACCAAATCAAGATGGCGGTGGAGGATGTGGAGAAGACAGCCTTCCTGACACCATGCGGGGTGTACTGCTACACCTGCATGCCCTTCGGGCTGCGCAACGTGGGTGCAACCTTTCAACGGTTGATGCAAATCGCCTTGGGGCGGCAGCTCGGCAGAAACACAGAGGCCTACATTGATGACATAGTGGTCAGATCTCGCGAGGCGAGGACATTGATCCGAGACTTGGAGGAGACCTTCGAGAGCTTGTGCCAAGTGAACTTGAGGCTTAACCCGGAGAAGTGCATGTTTGGCGTCCCCTCCGGCAAGCTACTGGGGTTCCTCGTATCCCATAGAGGGATCGAGGCGAACCCGGAGAAGATCAAAGCCATAGAAGACATGAGCCCACCACAGACCCTCAAGGAGATGCAGAAGCTAGCATGGCGGGTGAACGCGTTAGGGCATTTCATCTCCAAGCTAGGTGAGCGCGCCTTACCCTTCTTTAAGCTCATGAAGAAGAAGGGCCTATTCGAGTGGACCCCGGAGGCCGATCGGGCCTTCCAAGACCTCAAGAAATACCTCACCAGCCCCCTAGTGATGGTGGCACCGCGGCCTCTCGAGCCTCTGGTGCTCTACCTTGCTGCCACCCCGTACTCCGCCAGCGGGGCGCTGGTGGCGGTTTGGGAGGAGCGCCAAGACAAGGGTGTGCCGTGCCAAGCCAGAGCTGATGCAGCGCAGGATCAAGAAGGTGCAGCAAAGCCATCAGCGGCGGAAGACCAAGCTTAGCAGGGCAACATCGCATAAGCTCCTGAGGACGGTCAGGTCTCAGGAAACCCACCACCTCATGATATGCCACAATATCCGCGGGACCCGAGCCTCGACAGTATGCCAGCCCTCGTCGAGCACCCGGTGTACTTCGTCAGCACCGTACTGCGGGACGCGAGGGTGCGCTACCCCATGCCGCAAAAGCTCCTGCTCGCACTCTTGGTGGCCTCGTGCAAGCTGCGGCACTACTTCTAGGGCCACCCCATCAAGGTCGTCTCGGCCTACCCATTGGAGAGGGTGCTCAGGAGCCCTAACTCAGCCGGAAGGGTCGCTGAGTGGAACATCGAGTTGCAAGCATTCCAGTTGGAGTTTAGCACTACCAGGGTCATCAAGGGAGTCGCGCTCGCCGATTTTGTGGCAGAATGGACAGATGCCCCGGCTCTTGAGGAAGGAGAAGACCGGTCCACCTCCCCAGGAAGCAAGGCACCAGACGGCTGGGTCATGTATTTCGATGGCGCCTTCGCGCACCAGGGCGCGGGGGGTGGAGCAGTGCTCATCTCGCCTACTCAGGACAAGCTCTACTACGTCATGCAACTCTGTTTTCAGCACGGCGAGAACGTCTCCAACAACATCGCAGAATACGAAGGCCTCATAGCTGGCCTGAGGGCTGCGACGGCTCTAGGGGTGAAGTGCCTCACCGTCAAAGGTGACTCGCAGCTCCTCGTCAACTTCTCCAACAAGGTGTATGAGCCGAAGGACGAGCACATGGAGGCCTACCTCGCGGAGGTGCGCAAGATGGAAAAGCAGTTCTCAGGCCTGGAGCTGCAGCACGTGCCCCGGGGCACCAATAGGGAAGCTGATGACATCGCTAGGAGAGCATCCAAGTGGCAACCGTAGGAGCCCAGCTTCTTCGAAGAGTAGCTCTTCAAGCCATCAGCTACGCCACCTCTTTCAAGCATGACTCAGCCTCGGGAGGAGCTCCCACAGCCCCCGGCCACGGGAGCCCCAGCCTGTGGCCCGACCTCAGGAGCTCGGCTGCTCTTGGCGCTCGAGCCCCAGGAGGAGTGCTGGATCAAGGAATTCAAAGAGCACCTGATGCACGGGATGCTACCGGAGAAGGAAGAGAACGCGGAGCACGTGGCCCGGCAAGCCACGACATATTGTATCCAAGACGGCGAGTTATACAGGAAACGACCGAACGATGTCACGCTGTGCTGCATCTCCAGCGATCAGGGAGGGGAGTTGCTGATTGACATACATGGCGGTGACTGCGGACACCACTCGTCGTCACGGACCCTCGTTGACAAGGTGTTCCACAGTGGGTTCTATTGGCCTACATCACTCAACGACGCGGCCGAGCTGATGAAGTCCTGTGAAGCTTGCCAATTCCACGCCAAGCAAATCCATCAGCCTGCTCAGGGCCTCCAAACCATCCCACTCACATGGCCGTTTGCGGTATGGGGGCTTGACATCCTAGGCCCGTTCCCCCGGGTGCCAGGGGGCTACCGCTATCTCTACGTCGCCATCGACAAATTCACCAAGTGGGCGAAAGTGGAAGCCGTCTGTACCATTCCAGCCGGCTCAGCCGTCAAGTTCATCAAGGGCCTCGTGAGCCGCTTCGGGGTCCCCAACCGCATCATCATAGATAACGGTTCGAAGTTTACTAGCAACCTCTTCAAAACCTACTGTGCTAACCTTGGAACGCAGATCTGCTACGCTTCGGTGGCCCACCCCAGGAGTAACGTTCAGGCCGAGCGCGCTAACACGGAGGTCTTGAGGGGCCTCAAGGACAGGACCTTCAAGAAGAAGCTGGAGGCCTGCGGCAGGGGCTGGCACGACGAGCTCTAGTCCGTGCTGTGGTCCATCCGAACCACCGCCACCAAGCCAACGGGCGAGACTCCATTCTTCCTCATCTACGAAGCTGAAGCAGTCCTTCCTCACGAGGTCAAGCATCGCTCTGCATGGGTCCTAGCATTCGACGAAACGCAGTAGGACGCCATGCGGGGGATGGATCTCGTGCTAGAAGAGGAACACCGTCGCAAGTCGCGTTGAGGGCGGCAAGGTACCAACAAGCGCTGCGGCGATACCACTGCCGCAACATCCGCTCCAGGACGCTCGAGGTGGGCGACCTCGTCCTGAGGCGGGTCCTCTCCAGAGAAGGGCTGCACAAGCTTTCGCCCATGTGGGAGGGCCCGTTCAGGGTCGTCCATGTCTCCAGGCCGGGTGCAGCGCGCCTGGAGACGCAGGACGGGATACCCATCCAGAACGCCTGGAACATCCAGCACCTCCGGAAGTTCTATCCATGAAGCAAGGCCCAGAGCCTGAGAAGCAAGGCCAGAGCCTGAGAAGAAAGGCCCAGAGCCTGTGAAGAAGGCCCGGTGCCTATGAAGAATCGCTGCCCATGACACTCTCACGTAATAATGAGCGGAGTCTCAGGAGCGCCGGCCTCAGGCCCTGGGGCTCCCTCGCACGCCTAGTGGACAACACTTAGCTCCGCGCTGGTGAGAAGACTTGGAGACTAGATTAGTTGCCGGACGCGGCTTTTCATTTGCTTTCCGTAGTTGACTCGCTTTTCCTTAATCAAAGTTTGCCTTTGGTGTTCCTTGATGATTTGATTCCCTCGCCTCTCACTGCATTTTTTCCGACTCGAATTTGCTCGTGTTCTCTCTCTCGCATGCCTCACGAGGGGGCTAGGCAGGTGCCCTCGCGAGCATTTTTTCTCCTTTCTGCCTTCTCGCGAGCCACCCTCGTTCGAGCTCAAAAGCTGGCGCACCTCTCCTAGTCCGTGCCCCTCGGGTACCGCGATACAAAGCGCCAGGTCAGGGCCAGGATGAATGGCAAATCTTTTAACGCACTTCCTAACGAGTTTTTCACAGTTCCTGAGCAAATGCAGGCCACCAACGCAAGATGGATGCGAAGAAATAAACGCTTCGCGAGGAAGAGGGCGTCCTGAGTATACCAGGTTAAGTTATCTTCGCGCAAAATAATGACACAGCACAAGAACGACACACATACTGATATAACCAAGGACTCGATACACGCCCCCCTGGGCCCATGCTGGTTTCATTCTTGATGCAGGAAAAGAGCAAAACAAAAGTAGTGTTGCAGCGATCCGCGAGGACAGACACCTAGCACTACCCCGAGCCTAGCCAGATCCTTCCTCACGCTTCACGGAGGTGCGGCGATGAGACGACCCACTGCCGCCTTCAAAACAGGCGCGGCGGCTGGTCATAGCCGCCACTACTGGAGCTGTTGCCAGAGGAAGAGCCGCCGTAGCTGGACAAGACACGATCGCCGCCGAGGGCGGGCTCGCCCTCGTCCTCGTCGCGACGGTCCCCAAGGCCGAGTACCTCCTCACTATTGTTCGCCTCGGGGCAGCACCCGACGCGACGACCATCTTCCCCAAACACCCTCACATAAAGGGTCGATCCACCATCGTACCTGAAGTGGAGGGTGCACCGCCTGCCTAGGCCGCGCGCGCAGGTAAATGTCTGCCAGCCGCGGGCCAGGGCTATGTTACCCACGGCGGAAGTCTTGACCACAACCCAAGAGGCCTTGCTGCAGCAGCCATCCGCCTGTAGCTAGAGTCCGCCTGGACCAGAGGCCGGCAGTTCGCCGGTGAAGAAGCGCGGAAGTTGGAGCCAGTTGCTGGCCGGTTCTCCGACCAGACAACAAACTCCGGCGACACCTCCACCGTGTGGAAGCGCGGACGAGGAGGCCGCGCCACCATGGCACGCCTCCCCTCATCAACTGGACCACCATGGCTAGGATGACCCACTCCGCGTGCCGTGGCGCCGTCTCAACAATGGGCCATGGCGGGGGTCGCGGCATGCTTGCACGGGCGGCCGCGGCCGCGCTTGAGCGCCAGGGAGCCGGGTCCCTCGCGAGGGGCCTTCCATTCTTGGCGGCGGAGAACTTCCTTCATGGTGCCATGGGTGTCACTGCAAGTGATGGAGCAAGGAGAAAGGAGCAAGCAAGCAAGGAAGAGATGGGCAACGGGGGATCCGCCCCCTCCCCATTTATAGCAAGAGAAGGCCAACCGGCGTCTCCCACGATCGCATGTAATAATGGTTTTCCTTGCATGTCTCAGGGACTTGTCAAGTCGTGCAGTTGCCGAGGCAACATGGGGAAGCGGAGACACCCACGTCCAATCAACCGCCACGCGTCAATCGAGGCCGCAGGCTTTGGGGGCCCGCGGTGCTCTGAACTTGACCCTTGGCCTCGCCGCGAAGCCAAGCCTGAGCACACCATGGGCCCGGGGGCTACTATCAGTGTTCTGGGAACGGGGGTCCCCAGACTTGCTCGCCTGCAGCCCACGGCGTGGCTAAGCCAGCAGGCCGTACGATCCATCTTCATCCATAAGGCATCCAAGACCCTCGCGAGGTAGACGATGCAAGACCTCCTCTGGAGTAGCCTAGACAGGCAGGCTCATGAGGAGCGGAGATATCAAGGTGGGGAAAACCTCACGAGGCCCTCGTGACGTGAGCCATGATGCACGATACCAGGCGGGCGCCAGCGCGCACAATGTCCTTATTTCCTCTTTGGTGCTAAGGAGGCCAGCGCAGACGAAGAGTACCGAGGCATCAGGCAAAGGTTGCTATATTTGTGCAACGAGACCAAGACCAGGAGGATGGCAAGATGGGGGTCATCGTGGAGCCCAAGACGTCATCACCGCCAGAGCTTTTCGCAGGCGAAGATCGCTTTTGTCAGGATAGCTTGTACTAGCTGTCCCCCTTCAAATTTGCCCGCCGTTGTTGGCTCCTTTCTTGCTCGACATTTGGGAAGAGGACCAGGGCCTATATAAGTAGAGCTAGCCACCATAGTAGAGGCATCTCATCTTAGCTTGATCCAACCCGATCGAGAGCCTACTCACAAGAACACCTCAACCTCAGGAGGCTGTTCTTCCCTTGTACTGTCCATCATCAGCCCTAGAGGAAATCCACCACCACCACACTGGAGTAGGGTATTAAACCACAACAGTGGCCCGAACCAGTATAAACCTCGTGCCTTTCCGGGTTGCGAGTTTGTCGAGTTCGTCTGCGAGATCTTAGCGAGCTAGGGCGCAGATTGGTGGGAAGGAAAGACTTCGCGCGCACCCCCAGTGTTCGAACCTTAAGGGTTTGCCGGAACCCCACATCCGACACCTCTCTCTCTCTCTCCCCTAAGGCCCATGTAGGCCCAATACTTCCCCGGGGGGGGGGGTTCCTGTAACCCCTCGGTACTCCAAAATATACCCGAAACCATTCTGGTGTCCGAATATCATCGTCCAATATATCAATCTTTACCTCTCGGTCATTTTTCGAGACTCCTCATCATGTCTGTGATTTCATCCGGGACTCCGAACAATCTTCGGTCACCAAAACACATAACTCATAATACAAATCGTCATCGAACGTTAAGCGTGCGGACCCTACGGGTTTGAGAACTATGTAGACATGACCGAGACACATCTCCGGTCAATAACCAATAGCGGAACCTGGATGCTCATATTGGTTCCTACATATTCTACGAAGATCTTTATCTGTCAAACCGCAATGACAACATACGTAATTCCCTTTGTCATCAGTATGTTACTTACCCGAGATTCGATCGTCGGTATCCTCATACCTAGTTCAATCTCGTTACTGGCAAGTCTCTTTACTCGTTCCGTAATGCATCATCCCATAACTAACTCATTAGTCACATTGCTTGCAAGGCTTATAGTGATGTGCATTACCGAGAGGGCCCATAGATACCTCTTCGGTACTTGGAGTGACAAATCCTAATCTCGATCTATGCCAACCCAACAGACACCTTCGTAGACACCTGTAGAGCATCTTTATAATCACCCAGTTACGTTGTGGCGTTTGATAGCACACAAGGTGTTCCTCCGGTATTCGGGAGTTGCAGAATCTCATAGTCAAAGGAATGTGTATAAGCCATGAAGAAAGCAATAGCAATAAAACTTAACGATCATTATGCTAAGCTAACGGATGGGTCTTGTCCATCACATCATTCTCCTAACGATGTGATCCCATTCATCAAATGACAACACATGTCTATGGCCAGGAAAAACTTAACCATCTTTGATTAACGAGCTAGTCAAGTAGAGGCATACTAGGGCCACTTTGTTTTGTCTATGTATTCACACATGTACCAAGTTTCTGGTTAATACAATTCTAGCATGAATAATAAACATTTATCATGATAAAAGGAAATATAAAATAACAACTTTATTATTGCCTCTAGGGCATATTTCCTTCAGTCTCCCACTTGGACTAGAGTCAATAATCTAGTTCACATCACCATGTGATTTAACACCAATAGTTCACATCACCATGTGATTGACACCCATAGTTTCAGATCGCCATGTGACCAACACCCAAAGGGTTTACTAGAGTCGATAATCTAGTTCACATCGCCATGTGATTAACACCCAAAGAGTACTAAGGTGTGATCATGTTTTCCTTGTGAGAGAAGTTTAGTCAACGGGCCTGCCACATTCAGATCCGTATGTATTTTGCAAATTTCTATGTCTACAATGCTTTGCATGGAGCTACTCTGGTTAATTGCTCCCACTTTCAATATGTATCCAAATTGAGACTCGGAGTCATCCAAATCGATGTTAAAGCTTGCATCGACGTAACTCTTTACGATGAACTCTTTATCACCTCCATAACCGAGAAATATTTCCTTAGTCCTGTAAGGATAATTTTGATCGCTGTCCAGTGAACCACTGGCGGATCACTATTGTACCCCTTTTCCAAACTCATGGCAAGGTACACAGTAGGTCTGGTATACAGCATGGCATACTTTATAGAACCTATGGCTGAGGTATAGGGAATGACTTTCATTCTCTCTCTATCTTCTGTCGTGGTTGAGTTTTGAGTCTTACTCAACTTCATACCTTACAACTCAGGCAAGAACTCCTTCTTTGACTAATCCATTTTTGAACTCCTTCAAAATCTTATCAAGGTATGTACTCATCGAAAGTCTTATCAAGCGTTTTGATCTATCTTTATAGATCTTGATGCCCAATATGTAAGTAGCTTCACCAAGGCCTTTCTTTGAAAAACTCCTTTCAAACACTCCTTTATGCTTTCCAAAAAATTCTACATCATTTCTGATCAACAATATGTCATTCACATATACTTATCAGAAAGGCTGTAGTGCTCCCACTCACTTTCTTGTAAATACAGGCTTCACCGCAAGTCTGTATAAAACTATATGCGTATGTTCCAACTCCCGGATGCTTGCACCAGTCCATAGATGGATCGTTGGAGCTTGCACACTTGGTTAGCACCTTTAGGATTGAGAAAGCCTTTTGGTTGCATCATATACAATTATTCTTTAATAAATCCATTAAGGAATGCAGTTTTGACATTCATTTGCCAGATTTCATAAAATGTGGCAATTGCTAACATGATTCGGACAGACTTTAAGCATCGATATGAGTGAGAAAATCTCATCCTAGTCAACACCTTGAACTTTTCAAAAACCTTTTGCGATAATTCGAGCTTTGTAGATAGTAACACTACTATCAGTGTCTGTCTTCCTCTTGAAGATCCATTTATTCTCAATGGCTCGTCGATCATTGGGCAAGTCAATCAAAGTCCATACTTTGTTCTCATAGATGGTTCCTATCTCAGATTTCATGGCCTCAAGCCATTTATCGGAATCTTAGTTCGTAGGTTCATCATGGTCTAGTAACATGACTTCCAGAACAGGATTACCATACCACTTTGGTGCAGAACATACTCTGGTTGAACCTATGAGGTTTGGTAGTAACTTGATCTGAAGTTTCATGATCATTATCATTAGCTTCCTCTCTAGTTGGTGTAGGCATCATGGGAACAGTTTTCTATGATGAGCTACTTTCCAATTCGAGAGAAGGTACAATTACCTCATCAAGTTCTACTTTCCTCCCACTCACTTCTTTCGAGAGAAACTCCTCTAGAAAGGATCCATTCTTATCAACAAAGATCTTGCCTTCGGATCTGTGATAGAAGGTGTACCCAACAGTTTCTTTTTGGTATCCTATGAAGACGCACTTCTCCGATTTGGGTTCGAGCTTATCAGGCTGAAGCTTTTTCATGTAAGCATCGCAGCCCCAAACTTTAAGAAATGACAACTTAGGTTTCTTGCCAAACCATAGTTCATACGGTGTCGTCTCAACGGATTTAGACGATGCCCTATTTAACGTGAATGCAACCGTCTCTAATGCATAAACCCCAAAACAATAGTGGTAAATCGGTAAGAGACATCATAGATCGCACCATTACACTGTGGTGTTCCAGGCGGCGTGAGTTGTGAAGCTATTCCACATTGTTTTAAACGAAGGCCAAACTCGTAACTCGAATATTCGCCTCCGCGATCAGATCGTAGAAACTTTATTTTCTTGTTACGATGATTCTCCACTTCACTTTGAAATTCTTTGAACTTTTCAAATGTTTCAGACTTGTGTTTAATTAAGTAGATATACCCATATCTTCTCAAATCAACTGTGAAGGTTAGAAAATAATGATACCCGCCGCGAGCCTCAACACTCATCGGACCTCATACATCAGTATGTATTATGTCCAATAAGTAAGTGGCTCACTCCATTGTTCTGGAGAACAGAGTCTTAGTCATCTTGCCCATGAGGCATGGTTCGCAAAAATCAAGTGATTCCAAAAGTCCATCCACATGGAGTTTCTTCATGCGCTTTACACCAATATGACCTAAACGGTTGTGCCACAAATATGTTGCACTATCATTATCAACTTTGCATCTTTTGACATCAATATTATGAATATGTGTATAACCACGATCGAGATTCAACAAACCATTTACATTGGGTGTATGACCATTGATCATGTAAATAGAACAACAATTATTCTCTGACTTAAATGAATAACCATATTGCAATAAACATGATCCAATCATATTCATGCTCAACGCAAACACCAAATAATATTTATTTAGGTTCAACACTAATCCCGAAGGTAGAGGTAGTATGCGATGGTGATCTTATCAACCTTGGAATCGCTTCCAACACACATCATTACCTCGCCCTCAACTAGTCTCTGTTCATTTTGTAACTCATGTTTTGAGTTACTAATGTTAGCAACTGAACCGGTATCAAATACCCTGGGGTTACTATGAACACTAGTAAAATACACATCAACAACATGTATATCAAATATACCTTTGTTCACTTTGCCATCCTTCTTATCCGCTAAGTATTTGGGGTAGTTCTGCTTCTAGTGACCATTCCCTTTGCAGTAGAAGCACTCAGTTTCAGGCTTAGGTCTAGATTTGGGCTCCTTCACAGGAGTGGAAACTTGCTTGTCATTCTTCTTGAAGTTCCCTTTCTTTCCTTTCCTCTTTTTTTGAAACTAGTGGTCTTGTCAACCATCAACACTTGATGCTTTTTCTTGATTTCTACCTTCGCCGATTTCAGCATCGCAAAGAGCTCAGGAATTGTTTTCGTTATCCCTTGCATATTATAGTTTATCACGAAGTTCTAGTAGCTTGGTGATAGTGACTAGAGAACTCTGTCAATCACTATCTTATCTGGCAGATCAACTCCCACTTGATTCAAGTGATTTTACTACCCAGACATTCTGAGTACATGCTCACTGGCTGAGCCATTCTCCTCCTTCTTGTAGGAAAAGTACTTGTCAGAGGTCTCATACCTCTCAACATGGGCATGAGTCTGAAATACCAATTTGAACTCTTGGAACATCTTATATGCTCCGTGGCCTTCAAAATTTTTTTGAAGTCCTGGTTCTAAGCTGTAAAGCATGGTGCACGAAACTATAAAGTAGTCATCATACCGAGCTTTCCAGACGTTCATAACGTCTGCATGTGCTCCTACAATAGGTATGTTACCTAGCGGTGCATCAAGGAAATAATTCTTCTGTGCAGCAATGAGGATAATCCTCAGATCATGGACCCAGTCTGCATCATTGCTACCATGATCTTTCAACTTAGTTTTCTCTAGGAACATATCAAAAACATAGGGGAGCTACAACGTGAGCTATTGATCTATAACATAGATATGCAAATACTGTCAGGACCAAGTTCATGATAAATTAAGTTCAATTAATCAAATTACTTAAGAAGTCCCACTTAGATAGACATCCCTTGAGTTATCTAAATGATTACGTGATCCAAATCAACTAAACCATGTCCTATCGTCACGTGAGATGGATTAGTCTTCAATGGTGAACATCTCCATGTTTATCATATCCACTATACGATTCACATTCGACCTTTCAGTCTCTAGTGTTCCGAGGCCATGTATGTACATGCTAGGTGTCGGTGTCAAAGCCGGCCGATCTTAGGTAGGGGGTCCCGAACTGTGCGTCTGAGGATCGAAGGTAACAGAAGAGAGGGGACACAATGTTTACCCAGGTTCGGGCCCTCTTAATGGAGGTAATACCCTACTTCCTGCTTGATTGACTTTGATGAGTATAGGGGTTACAAGAGTTGATTTACCTCGAGATCGTAATGGCTAAACCCTAGATGTCTAGCCTGTATGATTGTGATTACCTCTACGGACTAAACCCTCTGGTTTATATAGACATCGGAGGGGCCTAGGGTTGTACAGAGTCGGTTTACAGAGAAAGGAATCTTCATATCCGAACGCCAAGCTTGCCTTCCACGCCAAGAAGAGTCCCATCCGGACACGGGAGGAAGTCTTCTATTTGGTATCTTCACGGCCCACCAGTCCGGCCCATGTCACATAGCTCAGACGCCCGGGGACCCCCTGATCCAGGACTCCCTCAGTAGCCCCTGAACCAGGCTTCAATGGTGATGTGTCCGGCGTGCAGATTGTCTTCGGCATTGCAAGGCGGGTTCCTCCTCCGAACACTCAAAGTAGTTGATCAAAAGAACTATATCCGGCTCTGTACAATAGTTACAACCCTAAACCACAAGGGAAAAATACTTAAACACAAATAGGTCATGTCTTCTGACAGTTTTTTCGGCGAGGCGTTGTGTTCTGGCCTCATCATTATTTTGAACCGTTTTTAGCCTCCCGCATCGTATTTCGAGGCACAGTCCTCATTGACACGTCTTGTCAAAACAGAGATCGTGTCCCCTTATTACGAGATTCTTATTAATACGGGTTTGGCTAACCCAACTGTGCCGTTAGCACGACCCCTTGGGAATAGGCGAGTTTTAAAGCTCGTGGGGGGACACTTGATATTCACTGCCTTTATAAGGAGACAAGGACCCATCCTTTTACCCCATGCCTTCTTCCTCCTCAGCCCATCCGCCCTCGAGCTCCAGCGCCCGAGTTCAATTCTTTCCATCCCCAGCAAACACTCCAGCCATGTCGGGATCCGGAGCGCAGGGCAAGTGGATGGCCTCCTCCGTCACGGAGGAGAACATCAAGGAACTCTGGGAAGCGGGGTACTTGGCCGCGGAAATCGCCCACCGGCTTCCTACCGAAAAGCAGGTCGTCCCTACTCCGAAGTCTAATGAGAGGGTGGTATTTATTCCCCACTTTGTCCGTGGACTAGGGTTTCCTCTCCACCCTTTTGTCCGCGGGCTCATGTTCTATTACGGGCTAGACTTTCATGATCTAGCCCCAAATTCCTTCCTCCACATCTTGGTGTTCATCATCGTGTGTGAGGTATTCCTCCACATCCCCCCCCCCACTTCGGATTATGGCTCAAGGTCTTCAATGTGAAGCCGAAAGTGGTCGATGGGCAACACGTGGAGTGCGGCGGCGCCATGGTGAGCAAGCTCCCCAATGTCACTTGGCCCCAGGGGGCTTCGTGGAGACCGTGAAGGGATGGCAAAGGAGTGGTTCTATGTCACAGAACCTCGCAACGCCACATGGGCCGCCACTCCTGAGTTCAAATCTGGGCCTCCAATGCGGCTCATATCGTGGGTTAAAAAGGGCTTGGACTGGGCATCATCAGACGAGGTGATGACATTGTAGAAGTGCATCAAGGGCGTGATAGAGAAGAACACCAGCCTCGCTGATGTGATCCAGGTGATGCTTTTTCACCGGATCCTCCCCTGCCAACGCCGGTCTCTCCATATGTGGGAGTTCAATCCGGCCGGCCCTCAGACCCTGCAGCACTTCTTCGGCATGACCTATGAAGAAATGTGGAAGCTGCTTTTCAAGGCCCAGAATTCGTGGCTGGGAACGACCAAAGACCTCGGCCTCGACCACGCTCAACCGGCCACTCCAGTAAGTTTTCAGATTTCCAAACATGACCTCTACTTGTAGATTCAAGGAGTATACTAAGCCTTTCGTTTCTCCTTCAGCTCTGGACGAAGAAAGCGGAGCGGATCAAATGTCCAGCTCCGCTGCTCGAAGACCCAGCTATTCCTCCGCTAACGAAGATGCTGGTTCCAGCGCCGTACCAGGCGCCGGAGAAGAAGGCCAAGAAGAAGGGCAAGGAGGCCAGAAGTGGCCTCCTCCGTAAAGGTACTTCGGACATCGTGTCCGAAGACACCGAGGTTCTCTCCTCCCACGAAGGAGATGAAGATGAGGAGGAAGAGGAGGAGAGCGATTCCCCCCTCAAGGGAGAGAAGAAAAGGGCGCCGTCCGTGGACCTAGAAGCAGAGGCGTCCAAGAAGGGGAAGATTTCCCTTTCGGATGATTCGGATTCATACACCAAAGTCATCACTGAGCGGTGCCTTAGGCCGAAGCCCCCGGCCAAATCGTAAGTATTTAAAGATACTATAGCTACATCTGGCCTTTTACAGATCATAGGATAACATTTTATTTACATATTTTCAGTACGGCCCGTGATCTCCCCCAACAATCATCGTCTTCGGGAAACTCACTAGCGCCGGAGATGATGGAGAGCGAAATGCCTCCGCGAACCTCTCCTTCACGAGCCACGGATGACACCAAGGAGTTGTCCCAAAGGACTTCTCCCAGCCACAGGGAGGTGCAGAAGGCCGCTGAAATGGCGCCAGAGGGTAATGCCTCGGCTGCCGAAAATATGGGGGACACCACCCCCATGGAAACTGATGACGGGGGCCCGAATCAGTCCGACCCCCAGCCGAATACCACTCTGGAGACCCACGTGGCTCCGGAGTCGAGCGAGCAGCCCCCTTCAAGGGAAGCGGGAGTGTCGACTCCACCGGCGACCTCTATGCATCCAGAGGCACCGGATACATTGAGGGAAGCACTTCAACGTGCTTCCGTTGTGGAAGAGCACCGTACCCTGATGGGTATGGTGGTTGAGAAGGTTCAGTCTGCAAAAAGCGGTTTGAATGAAGCTTTCACTAGCTCGTTAACATGTTTTGAGGTAAGTGATGCCTGTATATAGATAGTAGCCCCTGAGACTCAATTTGGGTCTTTGGAAAAAAGAGTCGGATAGAGGATCAAATAGTCGCCGGAGATAATGCATTCATCTATTTTGATAAACAGGCTTCATTATTGGCGGCTTCAGCTAAGGATGCTGAAGTGTCCGAACTCCAGCGGAAACTGAAGCTGTCTGACGATGAGATCGACCGTATTAACAAGCGGTTCAATGAGGCCCAAGGTATGCCTTTTTTTTAAAAGACCATTTTACAAGCCTAAATCACAATGCCAACTTAGAGTTTAAGCTCATGCGCTGCTATGTAAATGATTGTAGGCAACACGACCGAGGTCGAGGCCCTCAAGAGTGCCCTTGCCGAGGCCAAGAAGGAGGTGAGGGTGAGTAAAGAAGCCGCAGAGAAAGCGGCTGCGGATGTAGAAGCCGAAAAGGCCATCCGCATTCAGTATGAGGCAAGGGTGACCGAAGTAGAGCAAGCGCTCCAGGAAGCCGCCAAACAAGTGTGAGTCCTTGGAGGAGAATAACAAGGCCCAAGCGGGAGAACTCACCAATGCTCTTCAAGCTGCGAAGGAGGCGTGGTCCAAGTCTCGGGCAGCTCACGAGGAGATCCAACAAGCCAGACATATAGCGACTGGTAAGCCTTTTCTTTTACAGAGTATATTCGGCGGTCAAAGATGTGCTTTGCTAAATCAACTGTGGAGTGCTCCAGACGCTTTAATGGATCTCGCGAGGAGTGCTGTCGCCACCGCCGAGTATTTCCGGGCCCAAGAAGGGAACGCGACGGAGAAGCTCTTCTGGTTGTAGTATTTGGCACCGGAGCGACCAGCACTACTAAACAATCAGATGATGCAGCTGGCGGAGCTGCATAGGATGTCCGATTTAGCCATGAAGGACGTCATAGTCCGGCTATGGCCAGCCGGACCCATTCCGAGCAACTACTTCGGCCTGGTCAAGCGACTCGGCGACACCGTGCCCCTAATAGAGGCAGTGAAGCACTCGGCGTGCATTGAGGGTGCACGGATGGCCTTTGCCCGTGTCAAAATGCATTGGGCCAATATGAACACTACAAAAAAATACACTTCCGTGATGATACGTGTTTGTCACAGTAGGTCGCTTTTTTGGTCATGCATGTACATCCATGACAAATTTATGACAGAATCAAGATAGTCATACCTGTGCTGTCGTAGAAGTGTTCCATGACATTACGAAAATTATCATCATGGAAGTGTCCACTTCCATGAGGATAAATCGCGTGTCATAGAAGTGCTTTCGTCAAGGGTGACCGACACGTGGCATCCACCGTAACGGAACACTGTTAAGCTATCGGGTCGGGTTTTGGATCCGATAACCCGTTAACAGCCCCGACCAATGGGGATTTTCCACGTGTAAAATCATCATTGGCTGGAGGAAACATGTGTCGGCTCATCGTTGGGACAGATGTCAACCACTCATTGGACGTAAGGCGCCTATGATACGTCGACATGTGGCACGGCCCAACAGAGACCCATTCCTGTGAAAAGGCCGGCTCGTTTGACTTGGTCAAAAGCTGGCGGGCCGGCCCATGGAAAGCCTGTTAATGGCATGTTCGAATATAGCCCATTTACAGCCTGCTAACCCAAGGCCCGTTACGCCCTATCCGAATTAGGCCCAGTAGCGTCATCTGGGCC
The DNA here is from genome assembly GCF_018294505.1 of Triticum aestivum. Taxonomy (NCBI): domain Eukaryota; kingdom Viridiplantae; phylum Streptophyta; class Magnoliopsida; order Poales; family Poaceae; genus Triticum; species Triticum aestivum. Next base: position 499,487,983 of record NC_057803.1, read on the forward strand.
ATCCAATATGATTCCAGCCCGTTTTCACTTCTGGCCCATGTATGGCCCGTGATGTCTTTCAGCCCATATGAGGCCCTATGTAACTCTTGGCCTACTAACGGCCCGTGGTGAAACTGGCCCGTAATGAATAGTGTATCACTTTACACCCATTAACGGCCCGTGGTGAAACTGGCCCGTAATGAACAATGTATCACTTTATACCCATTAACGGCCCGTTATCCGTTGGGCCCTTTCCAGCCCATGTTATCTTTCGGCCTTCTCAGAGCCCATTTATTCTTGGGCTCATTTCCAGCATTCGTTTACTTACGGCCCATTACTGTCATTTTCTGCTTGTGGGCCAAATTTAGCCCGTGGTTACAATCGGCCCGTTTGTGGTCCGTTAATACGTTGGGCCGATTTCATAGCGTCATCAAATACGGCCTATTAACGATGGCCCGTTATGGTCGGCCCATGAACGGACGATTCCAACTCTAGCCCGTTTACGGCCATAATGCGATTTGTTTGGCCCATGTTTGGCCAATCGATTATACGGCCCATATAAGGCCCATTGATAATACGGCCCGCAGAAGGCCCATTGTTTCTACGGTCCGTAGAAGGCCCATTGTTTCTATGACCCGTAGAAGGCCCACTATTTCTACGGCCAGTAGGAGGCCCAGTGTCACTACAGTAAATATTAGCCCATGGTTATTGTGGCCCAGTTTTAAAAAATAGGTTATTGTAGCCACTAGCTAACCGCGGAAAAAGAACTGCAATGACTACAAGCAAACAAATAAACAAGACAACAAGGAAATAAATATGCAAGCAACTAACGCTGGGCTATCACGGCTATTACACATAATACATCCACTGGGCATCAAAGTTCGCCACCAGTGCAGATATAGGGAACAAAGCAGCATATCATATACACTGGTTGTCAAAGTTGGCGACCAGCGCAAATAAACACCACAGCAAAACAAATCCAGAATTGAAACCACTTTAGAAGATCTCAAGAAACAATATCCTGGGTACCCATAATGCTGGCAAGATGCTTAGCAAGCTTATTAACTTTCTCTTGTTTGGCGCTTAAATCCTCCAGCGCTTGCTGTTGCACCAGAAAATATGCATCTGAATTCTGCAGGGACTTCCTCAGTCCTTCAGCTTCCTGTCGCAGCACGTCTGATCGATGTCTTTGAACTTGAAGTTGAGACTCAAGAAGACGAACTGATTCAGGCAGCGAGTTCGAAGAGCTTGTGCCAGCAGTAGTGGCCAGTAACTCGAACACTACATCAAGACAGGACTTTTGGATTCCCTCACTGTCGTCAAGATAGTTTTTATCAGCTTTCTTGGAGACCAACAGGGATGTCTCACTATCTTGAACCTTATCTGCATTACTTCCTTTACCATTGGATAACACGGTACTGTTCTCCAATATTTTGTCCGCATTCTAAAAGAGAAACAAGCAGACACATCACATGTTTACCATGTTGTATATGAAACTCATTTTGGTAAATGAGCTCAGTAGTAAAGTGCACAGGATAACAACATGAAGCAAACATATATCTATGTACCATGACCACTTGATGGTCTATATCATTCTAGTTTTTGTTGCCAAATCAAGATAGAGACACAGTTCAAATAATATTTGTTCAAGACAAAGCAGAATAGACAGAATATAAGTGTGGGTAACTATAGAGTAATAACAACACTTGTAATGTGCATGACATGAGAACATAACTGTTTATTCAATTGAAACTGAAATCAACATAGAGCAGGTCACAACAGAAAACTAGTTAAAGAAACAGGTTTAAAACATACCTTTTGTGCCATTGGAGTTTCAATTCCATCCTTCAAATTTGAAAATAGTTGGTATGAGTAAATACAGTCATGCAAGAGCAAAGGAGTATGAACCATAGCTACAGAACCCGACCTGAGAACAAATCTTCTTCTCCTTTAAGCGTTGAGTTGGGATTCGGAGTGGTGGTCCTCATGCTTTGGGCACTGCAGTTCCCTTACTAACTGCTCGTGTTTGGGTGCTCTATGGTGGAGACGGTGTTGTGTCAACTAGAACTGGGTTACTATCTACCGGGGTTGGGGTTAGAAGGGGTGTAGCTGGTTCTCTGTCCAACTGGGTAGGGGTACAATCTGCGAGAGTCCGGGTTATGTGTGGTGGGTCTGGTCCTTGGGCAAGTACAACTGTGGTTCTATCTGCATCAACTAGTAGCACTATCTTTTCTAAAGACTGTGTTGTTACTCCCTTAGATACTGCCATCACACTCTCCAATTCAAATGGCTGATAAACAAGAAAAGTAATTGAAAGTATAGACATTGTATGATAGACAGGTGCAATGGATAGTGGGGAATAAAAGAGGGCATGGAATAATTCATATTTATGTTGTCTAACCAAACAGGATAGCATGACACAATTTCACATATATGATGGCTAACTAAACAGGATAGCATGACACAATTTCACATTATGATGGCTAACTAAAAAAGATGGAAAGACATAGTTCAAAATATGAGACTATGTAAACAGGATGACATGACATAACTATATAATGTGTTTATTAAATAGGTTGGCATGCCATAATTCACATACATTCACGGATAGAATGCCATATTCAAAATATGATGACTGTAAACACTAAACAGGATGAGATGATATAACTATATGATGTCTTTATTAAATGGGTTGCCATGCCATAATTCAGATAGATGATGTGTATGTACTATGTAATCATGATGGCATGATATAATTCAAATATATGATTTATATAGTAAGCAAGTAAGCAGATGGCAATCCATATATGATGTAAAAACTAAGCAATGCAAGACAACATGCATGACATGGGTAATATAACCCTGCCAAGTTTGAGCATAGACCTCAGGGGGAAAATAGGACTGGTCATCAGTCTCCGAATCCCCCTCTGAGGAGCTCTCTGTAACCAGCAAGATGTCTGCTTCAGCAGATAGCATTGTCTGCTCTGAATACCTTGTTTTCACTCCAGATACTTCCATCACCGCTTCAAATGGCTGATGCGTAGGAAGATTAGTTGAATATACAAACGTTGTCGCCAAATGGAACACGTAATACAAAAAAATGATAGCATGATATAATTCACATACATGATGATTGGCTAAACAACATGGCATTGCATAATTCACATATATAATGCCTTTGCAATAAGATAGCATTGTATAATTCACATATATAATGTCTTGCAACAAGATGGCAATGCATAATTCACATATATGGTAATTAGACATTGAATAGGTGGCATTCACACAAAGCATGTCTAAACTAATCAAAAGACATAGCAATGCGAGACACCATACGCATGATATGAGCAACATAACCCTGCCAAGTTAGAGCATACACCTCAGGGGGGGATAGGACTGGTCATCTGTCTCTGAATCCTCCTCTGAGGAGCTATCCGTAACCAGCGAGATATGCGCTTCATCAGATAGCATAGTCTGCTCTGAAGACCTTGTTTTCACTCCAGAATTTTCCATCACCGTGTCAAATGGCTGATGCACACGAAGAGCAGTTGAATGTAATAACATTGTTGACAAATGTAATATGTAACGAAAAAAAAGGATGGCCTGATATAATTTACATATAAGATGACGAGCTAAGTAGGATGGCATTGCAAAATTCACATATATGATGCCTGGCTAAACAAGATGGCGTTGCATAATTCACATAAACGATGAATAAACTAAACAGATGGCATTCGCACAAAGGATGTCTAAACTAAGCAGATGACATATTTGATGTATAAAGTAAGCAATGCAAGACACCATATGCATGATATAACCAACATCAGCATGCCAAGTTAGAGCGAAGACCTCAGGGGGTAAATAGGAGTTGTCTTCTCCTTCTGAATCCCCCTCAGAACAGATATCTTCCTCTCGATTACAATCCGAAATGTGTGGAGGGGGGCTGCCTTTGCACCTACCATGGAGCGACGTCTGCATGAAATTTTATTGCCACACAAGGCTCGTCTCTTTTGCTCCACATGTTCAGTTCCATTGTTTACAATAACTGTCATGCATAGGAATAAAACATAGTGAGATTATGTAAGGAGTGCATGCAGAAATCCAGAGTGATGGTAGCAACCTGTGGATAGACCCAAAACCAATAATAGCAGGCAGATAATGGCTTCAGTTAAAAAATACAGATAATGGCTTCTTTACTGTTTGTTTCCCACCCAACATGAAACTCATAGTAGACACCGGAGATTAACCAGATAGGAGATAGATACTATTGATAGAGGCCCCGATATGTACCCCACAACCATTTAAAAACTCAAGTTTGACCATTAGTTTGGAGCTGACTCAGAGTCTAATCGGTGAACAGGACGATAAAGTAGCATGTAATATTAAGCGATGCATAACGTAAGCAGACACGAAAGAGTGCGACCTCTCTTGCGGACCCGTGTAGTCCGTGAGGTCATCTGCTCGGTTGATGATGGTAGTGCAGTTTCATGGCTGCCAGCGGCGGGGAAGAAGATATGAGGCGGTGAAAGACAGTCTGGAGGCCGGATCCCTGCTGTGCTGGACCCTTCTATCGCTGGAGCAGCCGAGCTGGGGTGGACGACGGCGTAGCAGGAGCGGGACAAACCACGCAAGGTTTTCTTTGACAACTATCTGTAAGAGAAGTAATTCTGTAAGGGCTCGTTTGAATTGGAGGATTCCAACAATGCAGGGATAGAAAATAGACAGGAATAGGATAGGAATGCACGTGCAAAACAGAGAATTTAAAAACACAGGATTTCTGCCAATCTGGGTGTTTGATTCACAACAATTGGAAGATCACAAGATGCAAAGAAGCATGGTGAGATTAAATCAAACCACAAGAAAATGTACGGTTATAATGCTATTATGCTACTATCTCTTAGTCTTGTGCTTCATGAGTAGGAATTTGAAAAGGAGGACAAGTGAAAATTAAAATTCCTACATTTTTTCTTTCAAGGAGACACTAAAGGAACAGATCCGTGTGCTCAGTGGACAATATATATAACATGTAGAGTAAAAAAGAGATGCAACAAGTGTACAACCTCTTTGGCGAAGCCATGTCGATCTCAGCGTGATTGGATTGGCCGGTGAGGATGCTCCGGCTGACTTGGCTGTCGAATGAGGGGAAGAAGATCTTAGGCGTCTGGAGATGAAGCCCGAGGTACTGCTCCGCTGTGATGGATGGTTTCGTCGTTGGAGCAGCTCTGGTGAGTTGTACGACGCCGAGGCTGAAGCAGGACAAGAGAGACAACGAACAATGTTAACATGAGTGGAATTCTAATAGCATCTCCAATACATGACGTAAAATACATAACCACAAAGTGCTAGATGTAAAATACATCACCCGCTCATCTCTGAACTTAACTGTCGAAACTGAATTTAACTGTCAAAACTGAACTTAACTGTTGAAACTGAACTTAACTGTTGAAACTGAATTTTGCTGTCGAAACTAAACGCACTAGCAAGGTGAGGCTACACATCGGTCGACTGACTTTTTCATCTCTGGTCAGTCGATTTTGCAGCCGTTGGATACGAAATCAAGGGCCTGCGGTTCATCTTCAACCTCCACCCCCCTGAGCCGGCCAAACAGCAGCCCCCCGCCGCCCGCAGCCGGCGGTGCGCCGCCCCGCCCGCCCCAAAAATACTCCCCACCGCTGATCCGCCGCCGCCCCGGCCATCCCTCTAGCCCCCCCGTGCCGAGCTTTTTCTCCGGCGATCCCCACACCACCGTCCTGCCAACGCCCCACCACCGCCGACGACCACCGCCCCCATCCTGAACCCTAAGATAGATAGTGGGGTACCTCTTCGGCGAGCCCCCCTCCCCGCTACGGCTGGTTCTTCCTTCACCCCAACGGCATCGGAGTGAAGTGTAGCTAAATCGGAGCAGCATCGCAAGCAAGAGCAAGAGCGAGAGCAGCAGCGCGAGCAAGAGCAATAGCAAGAGCAGACCAGGCAGGGGACCAAGAGCAAGAGCAGAGCAGCAGCGCGAGCGAGAGCTAAAGCAGCAGCAGGTCCTATTGATGTGGACGTCGCCGCCGAGGGAGCGACGCCATGGAGGAAGTGGCCGGCGACGCCACCATGGATGGAGCCGCGCCGTGTCGGCTCGGGACTGAGCGCCGACAGCATCGTGAGATCGAATCAAGAAGAAAATGCGACGATTAGTGTACAACCTCTTTGGTGGCGCCGATTAGGCCGCAGCTTCATCCGAGGAAACGGTGATGATGATGCTCTTCCGGTGGTGCAGGTGAAGACGGCGGTGTGGGAATGGAGGTGGCGCGAAAGACGAGGGGAACGTCGGGGCAGCTCCTGGGCAGCTCCTTGGAGGAGGAGGACGGGGTGGCTGAACTGACGGGACGATGAAATCGACTACAGATCCTCATCCGGTATGGTGGATGAGGAACGTCAAGGTGTTGCTGTGGACGACATCGTCGGGGAAGAGGCTCTGGCTGGGTAGCGGACGGAGCAGGGTGTGGGGTTTCGTCGCGGGTTTTCGCGGCCTCGGTGTACGAATGGGTGGGCGGATGGGATGGCAGTGGGGAACCATGGCTTAGAGACACGCTTGTCCGAAATTTGGGGTAAGTTACAAAAGTACCCCCACCGATATGAGGCGGTTCTTTCGGTTCAGGGGTACCACGGGCATTTCGCGTGTCGGGATTTCATAGGAGGTGGGAGTTTTCGCGCGCGTTGTAATTTCGGAATAGCAAGGCTCGGGTTGAGATGGAGGGAGTTGTCGGAGCACAACGAGACAAATATATATCTTAAATATTTTGGGCTAACAAGGCGCGGGTTGAAATTTCCGGACAAGTCTAACGTGTACTGTACCAAATCAATGCGCCCTACAAATGTCATTCAAAACTTTGAATTCATGTTATGTTTAATTAAAATATTTCGCTACGTGTATAATGCATGCAACCTACTACTCAAATGAACGTTTTAGTGCATTCCAAACGTATATACTACCGCTTCAATATGAACTAAAATTTGAATTCGTTTCTCTATTTGAATAAGATCTACAGTAATGATTGTTGTGAAGTCAAAGCATTTGAATTCGTTTCTTTGTTTTAAAAAGATCTACAATCATCATTATTGTCAAGTTAAACCATCGTTTGTGTATTATCTTCACAACACACCACATGATTAGTCTCGAGTTACATATGAACTATGTGTACTATATGAACTCGAACTAGATTTTTTGAATCCACTTTATTTTGATTTCAATTCACATTACATTTCTAGCTCTAGCTAGATCTTCATAATCTAAACCATGTCTCATATGTATAATGTGTTTATCACATTATGTATGGTGCCCCGCCCCTACGCCTACAAGTATTTAGATGTGAGTTGCAAACACCACACATTACCACAAATTCAAATAAAATGTGAGAATGTTCGATATATAGTATTGTTTAGATTGTTAGATATTTAGTTGTAAGCTGCAAACGCCACACATTATCACAAATTCAAATAAAATGCGAGATTGTTTGATGTATATTATGGTTTAGATTGTTCGGCATTTAGCTGTGAGTTGCAAACACCATGCATTATCACATTATGGTATAACATGTGCACAACACGTGTATCACCGCTATATTCATGCATGCAATGTTTAAAAAACTATGATCTCCTATTCAAATATATGAATCCGCTTTCATACCAAATTATGATCTTTGTTAGTCTCTTACACCCACACAATCCTCTAACCTTTGTAGCTACCACTAACTTTCTCTCGTGCATGCACACGCCCTCCTCGCCCTCCCCCTCCCTCGGCATTCTATCCATCGGGCACATTCATTTTTTCTTTAGGTCGTTCTCCCAGAGTCTCCACAACTCCTTTCTGACACACACCGATCGATAAACCTCTCCATCGATGCCTGCCTACAACATACAAACACACCTTCAATATCCTCCTTTATGTGTCCTTGCCTCGTGTCTCTCATACGGTCAGACACACATGTAAACTCTCGCTCCTCTTTTCATCGCTCTCACAACCGCACACTCCTCCCCCTATCTAGCTAGTAGCTAGGCCTCTCGCACCACCTCCTAGCTCCATTCTCTCTGTTTATCCGTCTCGCTGGGCCTTATTTGCATCTAACAAATGGACGTACACCGACCGATCTCTCGCTATACATATAGCTAGCTAGGTCCTTATAACTCGTTTTTACCCACACGTCAATCGATCTACCTCATTAGTTGTGTCTCTCCCTTCCTTCGACAAACAACAATTGATCTACTGATCTAGTTAGGTTTGCTTACCAAACACATGGTTCCCCTTCATCATCCATGGATGCGTCCCGACAGATCTATCACGCACAGGCACACACAGAAACACATCCCCGCTCTTATTGATAACATTGCAGTTCCACCCTCAGTTTGTCTAGTAGGCCTCTCCCACCATCTTTGAGAAGCAACTCCATCAACCATCCAGCACTCTACCCCTCTCCCTCCCTCTCTCTCTCTCCTCTCTCTCTCCCATCATATTTCCCGTCCTTCAGTTATGTATGGATGTCGACCGATCTCCCTCAAGACATAGCTGGGTCTCTCCTTCTCAACACATATATGAGTCGTTCTACCTCTATAGTTAGGCCTCTGCCTACCCCTCCCACCACCCCCTCCCCCCCACACACACACCGATACATCGAGCGCTCTAGTCATGTCTCCCTGCCACACACAAACTTGACGTGTGCCCTCTAACGTTCCGGTAGGCCAGTCGCCCTATATCTTTGACTTGTACACACACACAATTTCGATGGCTCTCTTCATCGATCTCGCACCCACCCACTTGATC
>NC_057803.1:499496802-499501029 GCF_018294505.1 Triticum aestivum
CCACCCCCTCCCCTCCACACACATCGATACATCAAGCGCTCTAGTCATGTCTCCCTGCCACACACAAACTTGACGTGTGCCCTCTAACGTTCCGGTAGGCCAGTCGCCCTATATCTTTGACTTGTACACACACACAATTTCGATGGCTCTCTTCATCGATCTCGCACCCACCCACTTGATCCTCTCTTCGACTCTATTGATAGCTATGACCCCTCCCTCTCTTCTCATGGATTGCCCGACCCTCTATGTATGATATGGATAGGCCTCCATTTCACACACATTGCATGCAAAATTTTGTTTGAGATGTCATCGACACATATTCCCACAAATAATTTATGAAATCAACCCCCACCCCACCCCCACGACAAAACAAAAAACACTCATGAACGCGGTTTGTATCTCTCACACACACCCACGTAGGTGGGGGACGTGCACGAAGAGAAGAGGTGCATGCACGGCGCACGTACTCCCGTCTCTTTCCCACCCACACCTGCGCGGGTACACGGTGGAGCTCATTTCTATACGAAAAAGGTAGCCCACGTGGTAATTTAACACGTGTATTGGTTGTCCACTTGGTGGAGGGAGGATCATCTACCATGGGTGAACAAACAAATTGCGACTTGATGTGTTATGTTAAAAAAAGAGGCAAACCATGTGGGGCCTACCTTAGAGGCAAGGCTCTATACATTGGAGTACTTTTAATGTGTCCCGTCAACTCGTAGAATGAGGAGAAGCTTGCTTAGTACACCGTCTCCCCCGCCCACGGGCGCGGTGGCTCGCAGGATGTCGTGAAGCTTGCTTACTACGCCTTACGCCCGCTCCCTCGCCCATGCGTGCGGTGGCTCGCAGGACGAGGACAAAAATTTACTACTCCCTCTGTTTACTCCTCGTCCCTACTACCTTGGTTATAGAGATTATATCATATTGTTTGAAATATATATGTCCTTTAGTAGATTTCAATATGAACTACTAGTACATACTCCAAACACTGATGTATATAGACGTATTTTAGAGTGTAGATTCACTCATTTTGCTCTGTATGTAGCACTCTCCCTCGCCCCTCGACCCTCGCCCATGTGGTGGACGTGCAGCAATTCATTCGGTCTCATATAGCCAGAACGATATATACTGCACTACCATTATTGCTCGATTTCCCGAAGAGACGAAGAGCCAATCGCAAGGTCAATATTTTGGAGATGCCAAGCGCAAGGTTATAGGAGAACGAGTAGTAGGTGCCGCGTCATTTATAAATAAAGTTTTTTTTTCTTTAGTGGCACGTATGCAATATGATAGGTTCATATGGAGAGAAAAGGAAACCGCTCCACTATATACATAGTCAGGACGGGCGAGCCTACACGGTTGCTTGCTGGGGTTGCTCTCTTCACACTCTCTCGCACAAAACGACTGTGGCCACATCTCTAACATCCCGGCGGATCACGTCCGCTTGGGGAAGGGGTGGATGCTTAGTGTAGATGCGGTGGTCGTCGCCGACGGCGAAAACCCACTGTCGGCACATCCCGGTCAGGGGTCCCCGCCGTTCTCTCTCACAAAGCCGGTGAGGTTGCCTTCATCCCTTGCTCACTGCTGCGATGTGGGCAGTTGCCGCCTCCCGCCGCCCTCCTCAAGGTTGAGCTACGTCCCTCAGGTACAACTCCCTTTACAGCCGGCTTGCAGCACTGCTCCTGCTGCCCACATCACTCCCTGTGGATATTTCTCTACTTTTTTGCCCCGCACATACCTCTACTGGCTTCTACGTACTATATTTGTGATGAGTTTATGTCTCATCAACTAGTCCTAGTAATCTTATTCTAATCACGTTTGTTCAATTTCTTTGCCACAAGGATGCTCATCTCAATTTTGGTGAAACTGCACAAAATGATCCGATGGTCAAAAGGTTGCAAACTTCATTTATTAGCAAGCTCGAACGTTGCCAGCAAATTGAAGCCTGGTCAGGGTTCACGGTTCAAGGGCTAGGGACTGCATGGATCGTTTTTTTCTTTAGCTGCCTCTGTTCCAAAATAAGTGTCAACTTTAGTAGTAGTACAACTTTGTACTAAAGTTTGCACAAAGTTGAGAAACTTATTTTGGAACGGAGGGAGTACATATTTGCTATGATCTGTCAATCATTGAGATGCAATAGCATGCATGTTAGTCTCCTTTGTATTTGATGAAATGTTGCAACGGGCAACCTTGGACGCAAGATACATGTAACAGAACCTGGAAGCTTCATAGCATTGTACAAATTTATCTCGCTGATAAATTACAATACGTACTATACTAGTACTTCCTCCGTTCCTAAATGTAAGTCTTTGTAGAGATTTCACCATGAACCACATGCGGATGTATATAGATGCATTTTAAGTGTAGATTCATTCATTTTGTTCCGTATGTAGTGGAATCTCTACAAAGACTTATATCTACTAGTAATAGCTAGCCCCCACTACTAGGAATTCTCTATCCTCTCCTTGAGCCACATCATCAAAATTGATGTAGCCGTTAGATGAAGTAAATCAGTCCATAATAGCCGTCTGATCTTGATGTTGAGAGGCTCCGCACTAAGCCACATGCAAGCATGCAGAAATACCGTGCACATGCATGTGAGTGGGTTTTAAATCACATCAACATGTGTGCATGCAAGCATGCACCGGTAGCATGCATGTAAGTGAGCTTTTAAGTCCCATTAACATGTCAAAAAGAAAAATATAATCCCATTATGCAGTAGGAGTTGGCTGATCTTTTTTCCTTACGTGGGACGATCTAAATGATGATGGGAGTTTATTTAGTTTGGCTACCACATTTGTCATGCGGTTATAGAGTTTTTTGTTCTATGAAATCGATAATTTTGCGCAGAGAGATATACCGCTGTTCCGCGCCAACGCGCGAGGACTCATCTAGTAATATTTAGGAACGGAGGGAGTACTATGTAAAGAGTTAGGTGTCGCACGGTGATAGTGTGAGGTGGGCCATGTAATCACTGAGCCTGTGTGTTTTCACTGCTCTTGCACGCCTCCGCTGTAAGAATGGAGAAAATTGTAATCTATTAGTAGTAGTATACCTCCTTTCGCCGAAAGCGTGGGACACCCAGCAGTCCTACCACCTCAGTAATAAAGACCAATGAGCCGTCAAATCACATAGACCCAGCAGTAAGTTGGACGGACGAAGCAACCATCACTCTTGCGCCAGTGAGAGGTCGCGTCCGCTCTGCCCGGGCATGAATGCGGCACCGATTCTTTGGAGCGGCGCTGACCGTTTCGGGCAGGAAGCACGCGCGGGCGATGGAGGGGCTTTGGGTGGGCCAGGCTGGTCAGGAGCGGGCGTGGCAGCTGTCCGCATGTCCCTACCGGCAACGAGAGGATGCACCGACTCTCGCGGCTAAAATCGTACACTACACAACATCTCTCTGTAGGAGTAGGTCGATCTGTCGCTCTCTCTAACACACACATGGTGTTAAACACACACAAACACACACACACGCGCGCGCGCGCACACACACGCACGCACCTTGGTCCCGTTGCACCTTCTAACGTGACTTATTACACCTAGACGGAGGGAGTAGTAAGTATACGAGATACGGTGGCACAGTGACTTAAGTCGAATACAAGTGCCAAAAATTGGTGTGCATGTTATAATAAGGATTCACTTAAAATAGTACGTGAGCGAACAGAGGGATCAATTGGACAGTGTTCCCGAGCAGTAGCGAGATGTGTGAGGTAAGATACACCGCTGGCGCTTTTAACTTTTCTTATTAATTTGTTTGTTTCACCCTCTGACTGGTGGGACCCAACGTACTTTGTGGAGAGAGGTAAGTGACTAAGGCTGCATTATTTCTGCACCACTGTGGATAGTCTTACCACCAAAGCCACATGACACGATTATGATTGAAATCCCAATGACTTCCACACACACAAAAAAACACGGCATGCTTGTCACACGAATGTAGGAATGTACAAAAGGTATTTCCCTCTCGTTGAACATAACGGGAGGGTTGTGTAGCTGGTTAGCCTGTTCGCTCACTCTCTCGCCCTCTCCCGCTGGAGCCTCGGCGCTTGTAGTTGCTCTCTTCACACTCTCTCGCCCTCTCCAGATCTAAACAAGACTTCGTTGGCCTCTCTCTCCCCTCACTGCTGCTCAAAGAGCCAGCAGGATCCGTCCGCCGGGAAGGGAAGGAGGCTTAACGTTGTCGCCGTCGGTGAGGGACTACCAACACAACTGTTCACTTTCCACCCA
>NC_057803.1:499501141-499514296 GCF_018294505.1 Triticum aestivum
GAGGGCCTCCGACCCCTTCTTCTTCGCCGCCGTCCCGTCGCCCACCGAACCACGCCCCAAGAACCTTAAGGTATAATTTACTTACTCCACATGCATTGCTCTAGCTGCATGTATACCATGAATCTAGGACGTGGTTCAAAGAGGAAAGGAGTGGGGGAAAGTAGTGGGAAAAGTTGTATATAGCATGAATCTAGGACGTGGTTCAAAGAGGAAATGAAGGGGGAAAGTTGTATAGCATTATTCTAGGACGTGGTTCAAAGAGGAAAGGAATGGGGGAAAGTAGTGGGGAAAGTTGTATCGCATAAATCTAGGACATGGTTCAAAGAGGAAAGGAAGGGGCGAAAGTACTAGTTCAAAAAGGAAAGGAAGGGACAAGGCTGTAGAGTTTGAGCAGGACTAGATTTGCTGCGCTCACATAGGGAAAGGCGTCTAAAGATAACAAAACTAGGACCAACACAAATATGCTCCTTGGTTGCTTGTTCTTTGTTGCAACAGACTGTGCATGACCACAGTACATCGGTAGATGCACATGGTGCTGGTGCATCCACTGTCCCGTGCAACTCATTAGCTGTTGTTAATCTAAGGCCCTGTTTGGTTAAAAACTCCCTAGTCCCTACCTACTGGGTTCTAGGGACTAAACATGGACTAGAGGTTATTAAATGAGATGCCAAAAGACCATGTTACCCCTAGTAATGAACTAATAGAGACGAGGTGCGATGCGTGGCAGGGGCAACTATTGGAAAAAGTCCCCAAAAGACTCCCTCGAGGTCTTCTTTCTTTAGTCCCAAATGCCCACTTTTAGTCCCTAAAAGTCCCTCCTCTTTGGTTTAGATGGGACTGACACGGAGTTTTTTTAGTCCCTACACCAAAATGTCCCTGTAAACAAACACCCTCTAATAATGCCGCTGGAAAATTGATGCAATGCCACAGTTAAAAGCAAATTACATGTTTAACGAATTTTATTGTTAATATAATCTCTATGTTAATATTAACCAATGCCACCGTTTGAGAAATGCTACTGTCTTGCTTTCTTTCCCATTTAGATAAGGTAGATGCTTCTTTTTGTTGGCTTCTGTGTCATCCACCGTTAGTGACCACTAATTGTTTCCTTTGCACCTCTGTGTAAACAGGGTTATCTGCTTCACCTCGTTGCCATTGTGACCTTTTGTTGCACTGCACAAAACACTTTTGTTTTAAGAGTGTTTTGTGCAGTTCAACCAAAATGTCACACCGACAACGTTGCTTGATTGCTTGATCTTAGTGGAACTGCACAAGAGGAGATCTTTCTTCCTATCCGTTAAGGCGAATTTGGTTCAGATCTTCTTCTTGTGAGTTGTTTGAATTCCGCATCATGAGAGGTCAGTACTAGCCTTCTTTCACATGATTCTGCAGTGTGCATTCATATGTTGTGCTACTTGTACGATAATGTTGCTTGATTTTAGTGAACTGCACAAATGGAGACAAGACTTCCAATCTGTATGTGCACCGTAATATCCCATTGAGGTAAGATAAGGATATTTCACAACTGCTGGCCTGTATTTTGCCACTTTCATCAGAAAATTAAGTTTAGTACTATACTTGTGCTCCCTAATTGACATGCCAAATCTTACATTGAAGGCGAAGCTTGTTTGTTATTGAACCAAGTGATGAAGGGGAAGAACAAGGGGAAGAAAAACAAAAATCAACTCTCGGTGTTGTAATGAAGCACTGGAACTGTGATGACACAAGTAATGATATAGTTTTGCATCTTAATTTATTGCTATGGCTGGAACGAGCAATTGTTTTGCCACTGATTTGATGCCACTCTTAATGTAATATGTAATTATCTCTACTTGTGCAAACAGGGATCTTCTTTAAAGATACCATATATTTTAGTGGAACTGCACAAGAGGATGTTGGAAACATTAAACTAATCGAGGAGTATATAGTAAGCATGGCCACCACCGTAGATTGCAACAGATGGTTCCGGAGAATTGCTTCATCTGCATGCTCTACACAATAAGCCTCCTGACAAAGGTTGGTACTCGCCCACTGATTTCATCCATATGATTGAGCTTTGTCATCTCTATTGGTGTTGTGCTACTGTTTAGATACTGTCATGAAAAAGTGGTATTGTCCTTGAGAAGTGCTTCATCTGTGTTGTTTTAAATATTTCCTTTCCTTTTTTTGAGCAAACAGTGATGCTAGCATTTAGTAGTCCTCTTGTCTTTGCACAACAGGATCATCTTCCTCTGAAGAAGAATATGGAGTATGTGAAGTGACTAGTTCCGATTATGCCAGGATGAAGAAGCCATGTCTATCTTATCATCAGAAGGAGCAGTTGAAGGATGGTTACATTACTCCCCACAAGACCAAACTAACTTCAGCTCAGAAGGACTGACAAAATCTCCATTTTTTTGTTGTGATGCGCGAGTACAATGTTGTTCTAGGATTATTTCTGGTGAGTTCCATTTTTCTAAAAGTGTGCTCTACATGGACCATGTATGTGCCTGTTGAAACTGTCAATTCATAGTACAGTTTGCTCTATACTAATCACTTTTTTGTATTTGTGCAAATAGGGGTGCTCAGCTTGATTTCAATGGGAACTGCACAAAATGTTCATGAATACATCGAATCATTCATTTCCACCACAAGAAAGGAGGTGCCGATAAGTTCAAGGCGTTGCAACATATAAGGGCGAAACCATACAAGCTACATGTGAATTTGGTTGATTTTGGTGGAACTGCACAAAAAGAACAGCTGGTTTATTTAGCACGAGGTGCCATGTCAATGTTCGAACTGATGGCAAACCCTGCCCATTCCACAATCGTAGGCATTTGATATTTTGGAATGGGACAACCTTGTCAAATAGCAAGACATGCGTTTGATATTTTTGAATGGGACGCCCTTGCTGTCAGCAACATCGATCAATTTTTTCTTTATTCTTTAGTTGTGAAGTAAATATTGCCTCTGACATGTGAGTCGCTGAGATGCATAATCATCGATTGTTTTGAATGTTCTCTATGAATTTCAAGGCCTGTGTTTTTTATTGCAATGTACAAAAACGCTAAAAACCTGCTCAAACTCTTTGTACTCCTTCTGTTCCTTTTTACTTCGCACATTGTGAAATTGCATACTTTTTTGTATAAGATTGGTCAAAGTACAGATACTTTGACTGCAGAGAAAACTTATATGCAGACTAGAAAGGACCGGAGGGAGTACATGTGAAACTACTGCAAACGAGGTGATCACCCTGGGAATAATGCTAGTACATATTGTTTTGCATGTTCATCCAATGCCAGTAATACAGGAATTCGAACTAATCGAAATAAATTCATTCATACACGGTCAGATTTCATATAAACATGCCAGATTTCATTACATTTTATACATTCTTCAACTAAAAAGGGGTGCGCTGGAGGTATAATTAATTAACCGAAGCTACCCACCTGTGTCCCGCTGAGCTGAACAGAAGCTTCAATGACTTAACTGCAGGTGCAGTTGCGTAACTGACATGTGGCCTATTGGGCCCACGTGTCAGTCAGCCAACTGCACCAGCAGTTAAGTATAAGCAGCGTTATTCTCCAGCAGAACTCCCCGACTCCACGTCGCCGCCAAGAAGCTAACCGGTCGTCAATGGTCAACCCACCTAGCTTGGCTTCAACAGGAGGGTAGCAGCGGTGGCCTTACTTGGACCCAAGCGGCGGCGACCTACCGTGTTCTACTCTTCCTCCTTTTCTGTGTGGCGCGGCCTCGTTGGCAGCGGGGCGAGGCCTCGGCGGAGCCAGCGATGTCCTCTATCTCGTTGTCGGCGGGCGGCGCCTCAGCGGAGCGGTGGAAATCCCCCCCCCCCCACACGTTGCCGGCAGGGTGGGGCCTTAGCTGAGTTGGCGATATCCTCTGCCTCGTTGTTGGTGGGGCGGGGCCTCGGCGGAGCCGGCGGTGTCCTCTGCCTCGTTGTTGGCGCCGCGGGGCCTCGGCGGAGCAGGGCCTCGTCGACGCCAGCGGAGCAGGGACTCGTCGGAGCCGACATTGCCCTCTACCTCGTCCTCGGTCTCGCCAAACAGCGCCTCGCCCGCTTCATCGCCCTCTTTGCTAGCCTCTTTGTAGGCGGCTGCAGCCTCCGCCACCCGCGTGCGGTCCCGCTAGCGCTCGAGGCAGCCCTTGCGGGTGGAGCGGTACGAGTTAAGCAGCGCCTCCTGCTCCGCCCGCTCCGCGGCGATCTGCTCCTCCGCCTGCAGGTGCTCCTAGAGGAGATGGTGGTTGTAGGTGGCGTCGGCCTGCGCCTCCCGGAATTGCTCCTGATGCATCTGCCTCACACTGTCCATATATTGGGCACGAGCCTCGCCGATGGTCATGGTGCAATGCACCGGCGAGGATGGCGCGGAGGAGGGGGTTGGCGCTGGATCGTCGACTACCATGTTCTCGATTGGGACGTCGTCGTCCTCCGGCTGCCTGCCGGCCAGCCGGTCGGCAGCAATGGCTGCCATCTCCTTGTGGTCCGTCGTCTGCCCGTCCCGAAGAGCGCTGGAGCGCAAGGAAGCCATGGTGGGCAGTAGTGGTGTGGACAGGAGAAAGAGAACGGATGCGGATGACTGCGGCTATGGCCGGCGCAGCCGTTTATATAGCAATGGTGAGCGGGCGGAGGGACGGGCGTGTGGCGCCGGAGTAGCCGCCTCGGCAACCGCGTATCATTAATGTGGGCGGCAGATGGACGGACGGACGGCACTTGCGTCATTTGAAGGCGGAGCAATCTCCTGCACCGGGAAGCAGGGTGGGCGGCGCTGACTGTTTCGGGCGGAAAGCGCGCGCAGGCGAGGAGATGACTTTACTTGGAGAGGATGACAATGGGGACCCACCAGGTCCATAGCCTCACGTACGCAAGTGTCTCCTTATTTTATATATGTATAAAACTATACTCCCTCCGTCTAGGTGATCGTATTAGAAGGTGCATCACGACCTAGGTGCAAGAAGATTGGTGGAAAAGAAGAATATTTCTCTCTTCTAAACACAACATTTAATCACGGCAGTTAAGAGGATGCCTTATTAGCTACCCATGCTGGCCATTGTAATTCATAGCATGCAAAGCGCTTTTATTTCTTGCCTAATAACCGCATGAACGTGATGCGTGCATTGGTCCTTGCCCGAGCAAAAAAAAGGGAGGAAAGGGGTTTCCACGGGAGACAACAAGGCAGAGGTGGAAGCGCTCGCTGGAGTTATTTATTTTGCTTCCCCCTGGTTTCCTGACATCACGGTCCCACACCATTGTCAACCTATGTAGTACTAGTCAATAAATGAGAGAATTGCACAAGAAGCGGCCGACAGTTGAGACCAAGCAGCTCGAGTAGTATTTGTGTTTTTGAGGTGTGAGCACTGCAGAGTTTTTCGATGTTTAGCCCAGATATTAATTTTTCTCCTCTGAACAACAATGAAAACATCGCTGCAGGTATTAACTGGGCGGGCTATGGCCCGTCTAGCCCAGGCTAGATATCCAGCCCAAATATTAATTTTTTTCAAGCTGAAAATGGCTAGCCCAGCTATACTTTTTTTAGGAATACCCAGGCAGGGTCAAGTTGTTATTCTCCGCCCCGCTGGGCTGCAAATCTTTCCTAGGAGGGACGCATTAGGCTTAACAAGAAAATGGGCTTTAAGAAATAATAAATGGGATGTAATTATAAAAACTGGGCAGTAACTATAAAAAAATGCACCAAACACGTGATTACTTTATAAAATATTATTTTTGGATATTGAAAATTTTAATTTCATTAATTGTTGCGAGCGCAATGTTTCGTTGGATTTTACGTAATATAAATTTATATTGAAATTGTATTTAATCTGACTAGAAATTTCGGGATAAAAATATTTCGGATCCCATCAAAATGTGGGAAATTTTATTGAATTATGTTTTGAACGGTTGGTTGAAATGGGATGTACTTTTAACAAACTGTAAATAGGCTGTAGTAAATTCCATTAGAATTCAAAAATGGGCTACACATTCTTACAAATCTCAAATGGGCTATAAGTTCTCTGCCACACACTTCTGGCCTTACTAAGTTGACACGTCCCCTAAAAAACAGAGCTAACGCGTATGCAAGGCTTTGTCAACTTATAGTCAACACACGGTTCTAGCAGCAGTGGCCGTTGGATGTCCATCCAACGGATGCCGTGCTTCTTCTTCAATCTCGGATATTCTAGCTTCACCCGCCCAAAAAATGATTCCTCCCCCTGACATCTGGGGCGCACCGTTTCGGAAGATGACCTATGGGCCTACTAAGTTGACGTACCAAGGGCTTTGTCAACTTAGTCAATATAAACGATTCTAGCTGCAGTGACCGTACGATGTCCATCCAACGGCCGTAGTGCTTCTTCAATCTCTGGTCTTCTTGCTCCAGCCGCCCAAAGCAGCGCCGGTCGTGCTGCCTGCTCCTGCCTCCTGTGGCCGGCTGTGCTGCCGTGGAGGCCTCACCGCCCCTACTATTCCCACCGCTGGCCAGGCCCTGCGGCGACGGCAGCCTCACACCACAGCCGAACGAGCGAACCCTCATACTCCTCTCCGCGTGGGCATCCACTGCCATGTCTTCACCGGCTCCGCGTCGTCCCCTTCCTAGGCCTCACCGTCATCCATCGCCCTGGTGCTCTCAGCGCGGCGTGGTCAACGTGGAAGGAACGACTTCCATCGGACGTGGACTGTATGTGGAGAGGCTGACAGCTGGGTCCACGGCGGAAGCAAGGAAGTGCCTCCTTATTACGCGGAAAATAATAATTCCTCCACGTGATAGCAGGGACCCACTGGACGGGACACCGGTATTTTGCGAAAAAAACGTTTCCCCCTGACTGCTGGGACCCATCGGACGGGCCACCGTATTTCACAAAAAAAAACGTTCCCCCCGCTGTCAGCTCGGACCCACCGGAAGTGCCTCCTTATTACGCACAAAAAAATGAATACTCCCCCGGCTAGATGGGACCAACCTTGCTGGGAGGCTGACTTGTGGGCCTACTAAGTTGACGGGGACGAAGGGCTTTGTCAACTTAGTCAATATGAACGATTCTAGCTCCAGTGACCGTACGATGTCCATCCAACGGACGTAGTGCTTCTTCAACCTCTGGTCTTCTTGCTCCAGCCGCCCAAAGCAGCGCCGGTCGTGCCGCATGCTCCTGCCTCCCGTGGCCAGCTGTGCTGCCGCAGAGGCCTCACCGCCCCCTACTATTCCCATCGCTGGCCAGGCCCTGCGGCGACGGCAGCCTCACACCACAGCCAAACCAGTGAACCCTCGTAGTCCTCTCCGCGCTGGCTTCCACTGCCGCGTCGTCCCCTTCCTAGGCCTCGCCATCGTCCACTGCCGTGGTGCTCTCCGCGCGGCGTGGTCAACGTGGTCAAGGAACGACTTCCATCGGAAGAGTAAGTACGTGGAGAGGCTGACATCTAGGTCCACGGCCACAGCCCAGTTTTTTGTGATTTGCAAAGTAAGTCGCTTTGTCAGGCCTGTTGGGCCGCAAATCTTTCAAGACGAGGAGAGCTTTCATTCGGCTGGCCGAGAAAATGGCCCATCAGTAATGAGAAATGGGTTGTACATTTTTAAAACACATCAAACCGGCAATTAGTTTCAAATATCTTTTCTTTCATTTCAAGATTTTAAATTACATTAATTTTTATGCGTGGAGAATTTGTTGGATTTTATATTGATATACATTTATTTTTTAAATCAGTTTGAATGTGAGTCGAAATTTCGAGATTAAAAACAGTTCGGACCGCACCGAAATATGCAAAATTTCGTATAATTTTTTAACTGTTGCCACAATATGGGCTGTAATGCTAACAAAAAAATATGGGCTCCAAAAAAACCTTAAGAATTAGCAAATGGGCTGTAAATTATTAGAAATAATGGCAGATGGGTTGTATGCTGTTTTCCACAGATTTGAGGCTTTCCTAAAAAAAGGTTGACGCACAAGCACTGACTGTTGGATGTCCATCCAACGGCGGTCGTGCTTCTTCAATCTTTGCTCTTCCTGCTCCAGCCGCTCAAACAAGCGCCAGCGGGACTGCCTGCTCCCTCCTCCTCGCGGGCGGCTGTGCTACCGCGTAGGCCTCACCACCCGACCGTACTCCCATCGCTGGCCTAGCCATCCCTCTACTCACCCACACCTGCTATTATTCTCCAGCGATGGCAGACGAACCAGTAAACCCTCGTACAGTCGTACTCCCCTCCGCGTGGGAAACAACTGCCGAGTCTTCCCTGCCTATGTGTCGTCCCCTTCCTAGGCCTCGCCGTCGTCCACCGCCCTAGTTCTCTCGGTGCGGCGTGGTCAACGTGGTCAAGGAACGACTTCCATCAGACGTGGACTGTACGTGGAGAGGCTGACAGCTGGGTCCACGCCCGCAGCAAGGAAGTGCCTCCTTATTACGCGGAAAATAATGATTCCTCCACCTGACAACTGGGACCCACCAGACAGGCCACTGTATTTCGCGAAAAAACGTTTCCCCCTGACTGCTGGGACCCACCAGCTACATCTTCGCACGCAAGGAAGTGCGTCCGGGCAAAAACACGATTCGCCCCCTAACTGCTGGGACCCACTAGCTACATCTTCGCAGGCAAGGAAGTGCCTGACAGTCGGGACCCACCTGGTCGAAGCGTACGTAGCATTGTCATTCTGGTCGCGAACGTGTACGTACATACTGGTCGATGTAGAGGCGCGCACGTGTCATAGTAGAGGCGTGCACATGTTGTAGTAGAGGCGCGCACGTAGCATGTACACGTACGTACAGCGGTCAGGGTGCAAGAAAGAAAATACGGCCACGTATGTGTACATAAGGGCGGGGTCTCGAATGCCTACTCGCGCATACGTACGGCCAGGGCTCGTGTACATGGCTGGGTCGGAACGGAGAAACAACATCGCCGTCGTGTTCATGGGGAGTTAACGGAATGCGTCGTGTTCATGGGGAGGCAACGGAATGCGTGGGAGCCAACCGGCTGGGTCGGAACGGAATGCGTGGTCGTGTTCATCGGGAGGGCTTGGACGGAACAGGCAATGGAAACGAGGCCTGGCATACTGCACAATGGAGGAAACGGACCTCCTACGTTTGGAACGGGGTCCTGTTGATCGGGAGGGGTCTGGCGTACCGCAAAACAGAGGAAACGGACCTCCTACGGTCGAAACGGGTGTCCTATTCATCGGGAGGGGTGTGGCGTACCGCAAAACGGACGAAACGGACTTGTGTTGGAGCGCTATGGTCGAAAGGGGGGTCCTGTTCATTGGGAGGGGTGTCGCGTACCGCAAAACGGGACTCCACGGGATACTGTTCATCTCCACCGTCGACCCCCTCCAGCCTCCACGAGCTACTGTTCATCCACCGTCGACCTCCTCCAGCTTCCACCTGCGACTGTTCATCCACGGGCTCTTGTTCATCCAGCCTCCACCGCGCGCTACTCCACCGGCTACTGTTCAACCAGACCTCTCCACGGGCTCCTGTTCAACCACCCCTCCACGGGCTACTATTCATCCTGCCCTCCACTGTCTACTGTTCATCCTGCCCTCCACGGGGTGGTCCTGTTCATCCAGCCCTCCACGGGGTCCTGTTCATCCAGCCCCAACCGGCTCGATCGATCGGGGTCCTGTTCATCCCCCCCCCCGCAATGCTCACTGTTCATCCAGAGGCAACATCGATCGGCTTCAGTTAGCAGCAGTAGCGAAGGAATCACTCGATCGGATTCAGTTAACAGCCATCGATCGATCGCTCGGGTTCAGTAACGCGTAGCCTGCAGTGCAATCGCTCGGGTTCAGTTAGAGCCCAACGCCTCGCTCGGGTTCAGTTAGAGCCAACGCCTCGCACACACGCGGTACGTGTACGAGGGAAACACACATCGCTCGGCTCCCGACCTCCCACCGTAACCGGGAACTCCCCGAAATTTTCCTCGCCCTCGCTTCTACCACGGTTTTTTCCGTCATGGACGGCCCAAAGAATGTCATGCAGTTGCGTCTCTGGCCCGCCCAGGACGAAAAGCCCATTTTCTGTCATGATTTTTTGTCATAGAAGTAGGAGCCCACCACATATATGATGATACCGGGTTTTGTCACAATTATCGTCATAGAAGTGTCATATGTATGATAGAAAAAAATTTCGTTCGGCCCAAAATGTCACGGATGTGTCTTTTTTTGTAGTGGAAGGCTGCCAGCATGGCCGTTGAAGGTCCGCCCAGTGACAAGGCTCACCGCAAGCCGGAGCGCTACTTCGACAATGTCCTTGATGGTGCCCGTTTTATAGAGGGCCAATGCATAAAGGATATTATGTTCGAGTAACTGTATCCGGGCTACCTAGACATTGTATTATAAACCAAGGTCATTTGTAATATATTTGTGCCTGTTATCTTTAAATTGCTTTTTCTCCTGCGCGGCTACTTTTACTTCTGAGGGTTTGCCAGTCGTCGGCTTCAGCCCCCCACATAGATACTACAGGGGTGTTCGGGGTAGCACCTAACCACACTTGACCCGACGTCTTGGTTCGTAAAGGAGGTGTTAGTGCGGCAAACTAGGCAATCGGACTATGCGGCTTTATCACTCTCACTTAGCCATAGGAGCTTGACAATGGGACTGTAAGATAGCCCCTGGTGCACCTGAGGCTATCTAAACTAGGATGCCTTGAGCGCGTGACTGGGAAAAACCAGTCCTTCGTGTAATACAGAAAAAATCGCTAGAGATTTAATAGGTCGCCGAATTGCTGACCAGCTCTCGCCGCATCACGACAGTCAGTTTTCGGCTTTCTCTACTAAGGTGCTTGACCGGGCCAGCCGGAGCACAATCGTAGTAGTTCTCCCTTTACTACCTTAGCCAAAAACGGAACATAAGGTAGCAAGAACAGGAGCCGGGCAACCCAACTATTGACCAAAGACGTGATTCGGAGCCGATGCATATAATGCAGTATTTGGGACACCGAATTGTACTCTGAGAGTGTTTGGACTTTCTATTGCTAAAGATATATAAATGGCTGCCCCTGGCGATTTAAGTCGCAGGGTGTATATGCCAATTTTGGACATAGAGTGGGAAAACGGATTAAGAAGTAAGCCAATACTGAACAAGGTTGGGCGAAACTGTCTCCATTATAGTCTGATTGGTGTGTCAAAACGTATTTTTACAGAGGATGCCATTAGCAGCAAGGTCATTTTACATGCCAAGAACAAGGGAAAGCTGTATACAGGTCCTAAATTTGAAAAGATGATCTTGAAGATCTTTTTGGACACTCCGTCGCATGTCTGCGTCACTTTTCCCTGTAGTATATGGTCCTTTAAGAGGATCAACGGTTGAGTGTATATGAGGGGCCTAGGAAAGGACCCTGAGTACCATCGTAGGGTGGTGTGGGTTGTAAAGAACCTGAAAAAGAAAAACAAGGGAAAAAGGAAGAATATGAGGGTCCGGATAGGGTCGAACCGTATTGTGGACCTTTATTTTTAGTAGGCCTCCGTCCTTGCCCATGGTATTTTTAACGTGTAATTATGTACGTGCAGTATGTAGGCCGCTATCAAGCTGGGGCATTGGCAGAGGCCGAATTGCTAATCTAGCTCTAGATGAGCCGGACTATCATTTTGCAGGGTAGACCGGACTCGTTTAACAGTGTCCAGGGGCTTGACTGCCGGTGTGGTTTTCGGCTTAGCGAGGCCACCCTGCACCTCGGCCGCGAGGGCCGCGGTATGCTCCTCTGTACGGAGGGAATGCTCCATGTTTCCATTGAATGTTATAACGCCATGTGGTCCAGGCATCTTAAGCTTGAGATAAGCGTAGTGTGGGACTGCATTGAAACGGGCGAAAGATGTTTGTCCGAGTAGTGCATGATAGCCAATGTTGAAGATTAGGTCTTCGCTCCGGAAGTTATCCGGTGAGCCGAAGACGACTTCCAGCGTTATGGATCCTATGCAACAGGCCTCTACGCCGGGTATTACCCCTTTAAAGGTGGTTTTAGTGGGCTTGATTCTTGATGGATCAATGCCCATTTTACGAACGGTGTCCTGATAAAGCAGATTGAGACTGCTGCCGCCATCCATAAGGACTCATGTGAGGTGGAATCAGTCGATAATTGGATCGAGAACCAATGCGGCCAAACCTTCATGACGGACACTGGGCGGATGGTCTCTGCGATCGAAAGTAATCGGACAAGCTGACCATGGGTTAAATTTTGGGGCGACTGGCTCTATGGCATAGACGTCCCTTAATGCGCACTTGCGCTCCCATTTGGGGATGTGAGTGACGTAGATCATGTTCACCGTTTTAACCTCGGGGGAAAATTTCTTCTGTCCCCCTGTGTTCTATGGGAGAGGCTCTTCATCGTCGTCCTCGCTGGGCGACCCTTTCCCCTTGTGTTCGGCGTTGAGCTTGCCGGCCTGTTTAAAGACCCAACAATTTCTGTTGGTATGATTGGCAGGCTTATCGGGGGTGCCGTGAATCTGGCAAGGTCGATCGAGTATTCTATCCAAACTAGATGGACCATCTCTGTAGGACTAGGTGCATCGTTCACGCGGTCATCGCCGGCGAGGGAGGAAACCCACAACTGCCGGAGGGGCTCAATCCTCTGCCCATGTCGTCCTCTCTGACACAACACCGGCTCGGGAGGTCCTCCGACCCTTCTTCCTCCCTGTTGTATTGTGCGCAGATCCGACCTGCCGCCGCTGACATCCCGACGACCCTCAGGTATAAGTTCTTCGAAAGTGGCCTTACTCTACCGCCCCAGCTCCCCACGTGTCTGCATGTGCATCTTTTTCTATTCCCATCAGCTCTTCCAAAGCCACCTAAATTTTTAGTATTATTAGAGGTAAAGCTACATCATGCATTCGAATCTAGGACTTGGTTCAAACAACGAAGAAAGGGGGGAAGTTGTAGCATGAATCTAGGACTTGATTCAAAGAGGAAATAATATGGTGAAAGTAGTAGAGACCGGATACCCAACCGGTCTCTTGGTTGAAAAGGGAAATAATGGGAAAACACGGTAGATAAGGAACAAATCTATTATTGGTTGAAAAAAGGATAGAAAGTGGCGGCTGGTGGACAAGTCAACAGAGTATGTACATGATTAGATTTGTTGCCCTCACATAGTAAAAGATCTCCAGGATTAGAATTGCTGCCCTCACATAGTAAAAGGTCTCCAGGATTAGATTTGCTGCCCTCACATAGTAAAAGCTCTCCAGGATTAGA